>NW_025875731.1:0-1982 GCF_002878395.1 Capsicum annuum
AATGGAACATTTGAGTTTGATTAAGGAAAAAAGGCTAACGTCTGTGTATCATGGCTAGTTTTATTAGAGGAGGATGACTCAATCGTATAACAAAAAGGTCCGTCACAGGAATTTTGAAGTTGGTCAGTTGGTATTGAGACGTATCCTTCCTCATCAGGTTGAAGCGAAAGGCAAGTTCTCCCCTAACTAGCAAGGTCCCTTTGTTGTGAAGAAAGTGTTGCCCAATGGAGCCTTATATTTGACAGATACTGAAGGCAAAATGGTAGAAATGGCTATCATTGCTGATGCGGTCAAAAGATATTACGTATGATATTTGATCCTTTGTTGATTTTATTACATGTTTAGTACTTGCATTTTTGAAGATTGATATGATGAAGGCATTTTATTCTTCTATCCAAACATTGTGTCATCCTTTGTTTACCCGTTTGAGCTTCGTTTTAATTTTCTTTCATATCCCTCTTTTGGAATTAAAATTGAGTCAAAGATAAATGTCGAGGAAATAAGAATAAAAGAAAGAAAAAAAATCAAAACAAAGAACAAGCTGATGGAACTACGTGCGACCTGATTCTCCTCTCTCGGGAGTGAGATACATAGGCTGCCCTATTTCGGGCTCGGTCCAACCAAATAAAGATCTAAGATTCACCCAGTCAACAAAGCTGGGGCATGAGTTAATGTGTTGTTTGAGTCGATTTGAAAAGTTGTAAGTCCCACCCCCACTTCAAGTATCGTTTGAGCCCCTTGCCATCTTTTCTAACCTTAACCAAAAGCCAAGTTATAACCAAAGAAAGTCCTTCAGATCAATTTTTGATAATGTTAAGGCTAAGCACGAAATGGATATGATGATACATTGTGAAGTTCCACTTGTCTCCCTCAGCATAAGAAATTAGGAAAGAAATACAAAATGACCCCTGTGGGCATCATAAGGTGATGGTGAGTGGAGAGAAATACAAAAATGAGAGAGTCTTATTGGTGAAAACCCCAGTGGACATCATAAGGCGATGGTGAGTGGAGAGAAATAAAAATGAGAGAGTCTTATTGGTGAAAATCCTTCCAGGCACCATAAGGCGATGGTGAGTGAAGAGAAATAAATAAGGCGATGGTGAGTGGAGAGAAATAAAAATGAGAGAGTCTTATTGGTGAAAATCCTTCCAGGCACCATAAGGCGATGGTGAGTGGAGAGAAATAAAAATGAGAGAGTCTTGTGAAAACCCTCATGGGCACCATAAGGCGATGGAGAGTTCAAGAGAAAAGTGAAAAGTTAAAAGAAAGAGATTTGTTGGCAAAAGTTTTCTAAGATGTCGTCAATCGAATGTGATGTGTGAGTCCAAAAGATTTGAAGAAGTAGCTAAGCGGAAAAGGCACGAACTCAACGACAAATGGGGATTTTGGATAGGAAGATCAGGCAGCTCAATCCAAAATGCATGTCATACTCATTGGAGTTGGTTGGCGTATTCAGATAAGTTTTCTTTTTGAATATGGGACATTGCCCTTTTCTTTCATTTACATATTCATGCTTTTTGTCTTTTCTTATGTCATTTATCAAAATTAAAGTCACCATCATTTCTTTACATTTTAAGTCAAGTCTGTGTTAACACAAGCGAGAAAGGATTTTAAAATTTACTACCAGTCTTTCCAATTATACGAGGAAAAGCCAAGGAACAGCACAGGAAAGAAAAATGATCGTAATTCAATACGAAACAAAGGAAGTCTATCAACCGACAGGCTATTGGATTCGTGGAAGCATTCAAATTTGGGAAAAGGGTGCACCTCAGAGGCATGGTAAAATGGAAGCCCATTGTTCGAGTCAGAACTCACTTCCCTCAATTGGGATTCGGGTCGATGATATGGCAAGAAAGGGCAAGTGTTAGCGATTTAGAACAAAGATGAAAGGAACGAGTGCTGGGCAGATACCTGAGAAGCCAAGATCTGCAAACTACCACTATGTTTTTAACTGACAAATTTTCTTTGTTGAAATAGGGGCA
>NW_025875732.1:0-1232 GCF_002878395.1 Capsicum annuum
AAATAAGTTAACATATAAGCCAACCAATCATAAGAAAACTGAAAAATGTTTTCCTTCATACCAAACACACCCTAAGAGTCCCGTTAGGCCATGAGAAAAACTAACTTTTTTTGAAAAAAAAATTCTCTTTATACAAATATTGTTTAGCCATAAAAACTCTAAATACAACTTGTGAAAATATGTCTCAACTTGTTTGCATTTTTTTCAACTCCAATTTCTCTTGTATATTTAAAAAAAGTCTGCTCAAAAGTCTAAAAAATATTTTCAATAAGATATGACGAAACACAACTTCAACTCCAACTCCGAAATATTTTAATTTTAAAGAAAAATTACATAAACTAACAATCTTAGGACATTAATTACAATTAATAGCAATGGTTTCTCAAAATTACAACTAATAACAAAACTAGTAATATTTTACCTTCTTTAGGAAAAAGCACATGTTTTTTACTCATTTTTTTACCATAGCTTTTTTTCACGCCACATACCATTTCAGTTTCCTCCAACACTTTGTTTTTTTTCAAATTTCAAATTTTTCTCTCTAAACTTGATAAACATTGCATCCAACTATTAAGGTAAGTTTATTTTTACACTTAATGCATGTTATATTTTTCATGTAAATTCTTTTATATATTTTATTATCGATTTTTTTTCTTCAAATTTTTCATTCTTTTTCTATGATTTCTACCGTTAGGATTTTTTTTTTTTTGGGAGGGGGGGGAGGGGGGGGGGGGGATTTTTTTGTATGTGTTGAAATCTTTATAGTTCCGCTATAATGGAACAACATGCAAATCGTAATAGTTCAGTTATTGGGATTCAACCGATAAATTTAGTTTCCGATGAGCTATCATCTTTTAGTCTTGGGTTAAACAAGATGAAGATTTTAACTTGAATTCTACTATTATTTAGCCTAAGGGAGGTGTTAGCAGTGAAGAAGCGAGATTGAAGCACCGTAACAATCCGAAAAATTTTGGAAAAAATTAAACTAAAAATGGTTGGCTGATATATATGTGTAAGATCATTTATTATTAGTGTATATCGGCTAGAAAAATTAAAAAATAAATCTGCCCAGCTATTATGAAAATCCTTAAATATTTAGTGTTTGATTGTTGACTTTTATTTTACCTTGAACTTTTATATTTGTATTTGCTTTTTTTTTTTTGCTCTCAGTGATTGCAGGTTTTGCTGTATTGAAAGTTTGTATTTGATTAGCTATGGTGAAGCACACAGAG
>NW_025875733.1:0-3323 GCF_002878395.1 Capsicum annuum
GTGGTGGTAGCCTGACAGGGTGTAAATAGTTTCACCTTTTTATAGTTTAGGTGTGTAATAGGTCACTAATATAGTTTAGGTGTGGCTTCGACTTTTCGGGTATAGTTTGGGATGGAAACGATGCCTTTTAATAATTCAAAGAGGATGATTGTTTATGCCATATGTATATCATTGTATGTGATACATACACATACACACACATGTATATATATATCCGTGCCCGTGCATTTTGGCAATACTAATGTGCAAAAGAGATCCAACTTTGGGGAAGATTATTTCCTACTTGTTTTAATTGTTTAGTATAGGAGTAAAAGAAAAGAAATGCAATACAAAGAACCAATGTTAACATAATATATACATTCAGTGTGGAATAAATTGAGTTTGCTAGACTAGTCCAACCAATACAAAAGTGATTATATAAGTGGATAAAAATCTAGCTAGATTGTTGCAACTATAGTTGGCGACACGTCTTTCATTTGGACATTCCTAAAAAAGTACATGATTGCACATCTCATTTGAAAGTTTCAAATATATAAGTTGAGGAGACATACATCAATTCTGAAATATTTATTGTATCATAAAATTACCGAACTACCCTTGGTAGTCATTTAATAAGGAACAAAAAGATATTTATAAAAAATTACTACCATGTATAATTCAATTCAAAGGTCTAAATAAAAATATTACTATTAGAATAATACACGAGGACAAAACTAATAAATATAAGAAAAAAGAATATGTATGTGTAGCCATTTTATTGCACCATAAAAATGGGGACAAAATTAATAAATATAAAGAAAAACAATATGCATGTGTAACCATTTTATTGCACCATAAAATTACCGAAATACTCTTGAGATATAAAAAAAATAAGTAATTTAATAAGGAACAAAAATATATTTATAAAAAAATACTATCATGTATAATTCAATTACAGAGGTCTAAATAAAAATATTATTAAAATAATACATGAGGAAAAAATTAATAAATATAAGAAAAAAGCAATATGCATGTGTGACAATTTTATTGCACCATAAAAATGAGGACAAAACTAATACATATAAGGAAAAAATCATATACATGTATAACCATTTTATTTACTAGAGAAAATACATCACCCCCCCCCCCAAAACTTATCGTCAAAACTTACTTTAAACCCTAAACTAATCAGACAATTATTTACCCCCTTAACAACTTTCAAGTGAATTAATTTCACCCTCAATGGCTGACGTGGCAAAAAAAAAAAACGAGTGAAATTTTTTTTAAAAAGGGGCCACTTTATTAAATTATATATACATAAATTTAAAAAAAAATCAAGAATCCACTTCCATCTTCATCTTCTTCATAAACACCCCCTTCCCCCACCTCCACCCCCACCCCAACACCTCATTTCTTCATCTTTATTGTACCCCATACTCCATTTCTTCATCTTCTTCATACCCTCCATGCTCGCCCCACCCCATTTCTTCATCTTTTTTGTTTAGGTCAAATTCATCCTTCTTTTTTTTCAAGAACACCATTACTAAGCTCCATTAACCCCTCCCTTCATTAATTTTTTTCACTTCTACATCCAATTTGTGATGATAAATAACTTGATTTAAATTTATCAATTTCTTAGTTTCCGAGCATGGAGCATAGGTGAAACTGTGATGACAATTTATCACTTCCTCGTCTTGTGCTTATTGGAGCATTTGTGAAAATTTGTGATGACAATTTGTCAATTTCTAATCAATTTATTTGTCAATTCCTTGTTAAATTTGAATCAAGTTATGTATTGTAACCTACATGACAATTTGTGAAGTTTTGAAATAATGGTGTTAATGGTGAAAAAAAATTAAAGGAGGAAGCATTTTCATGGCAGATCGGAACAAAGGAACGAATATTAGTATTATTGCTGCTAAATTGTTTGATAGACCTGGAATTATTGTGGATGGGTTTAGGTTTTGTTCTACTTGCAACTATTGATTTCTAACTGTTGATGAATGAGTCATGGCTTAATCTACATGAACAAGTTTTTTATCAATTTCTTGTTAAATTCGAATCAAGTCATTGATGTTAATGGTGAAATAATGGTAGTAATGGTGAAAAAAAATTAAAGGAGAAGGAGAAACGGGGGGTGGGGGTGGAGGGGCTGTTAAATTGAAAAAGAAGAAGGAACGGGGGGGGGGGGGGGGGGGGGTGGGGAAGAAAAAAAAGGGGGGGGGGGGGGGGGGGGGGGGGTTCTGTAGTGAGAGTGGTATAATTTTTTTAGGGTGGTAAAAAATTCACTTTAAAGTTATTAAGGGGGGTATATAATTGCCCGACTAGTTAAGGGTCTAAAGTAAGTTTTGACTACAAGTTCAGGGGTGATTTGATGTATTTTCTCTATTTACTATTATGCATAAGTGAAGGTTGGGGTGACTAAAATTAACGAAATACCCTTGGTAGTCACCCCAACTTTCACTTATTGCACCATAAAATTATCGAAATACCCTTGGTAGTCATTTAATAAGGAACCAAAAAATATTTATAAAAAATACTACTATGTATAATTCAATTACAAAGGTCTAATTAAAAATATTAATAAAATAATACATGAGGACAAAACTAATAAATATAAGTAAAAAGCAATATGCATGTGTAACCATTTTATTACACCATAAAAATGAGGACAAAACTAATAAATATATATATAAAAAAAAAAAAACATATTCATTTGTAACTATTTTATTTACTATTATACTATATATAAGTGAAGGTTGGGGTGACTACTTATTGCACCATAAAATCAGCGAAATAACCTTGATAGTCATTTAATAAGGAACAAAAAGATATTACTACTATATATAAGTGAAGGTTAGGGTGACTAAAATTACTGAAATACCCTTGGTAGTCACCCTAACCTTCACTTATTGCACCATAAAATTATCGAAATATCCTTGGTAGTCATTTAATAAGTAACAAAAAGATATTTATAAGAAAATACAACCATGTATAATTTAATTACAAAGTTCTAAATAAAAATATTATTAAAATAATATATGAGGACAAAACTAATAAATATAAGAAAAAAATAATGTGCATGTGTAACTATTTTATTGCATCATAAAAATGAGGATAAAACTAATAAATATAAGGAAAAACCCATAAGCATCATGTGTAACCATTTTATTTAGTACTCTATATAAGTGAAGGGTGGGGTGACTAAAATTACCGAAATACCCTTGGTAGTCACCCCAACTTTCATTTATTGAATCATAAAATTAACGAAATACCCTTGATAGTCATTTAATAAGAAACAAAAAGATATTACTACTATATATAAGTGAAGGTTGGGGTGACTA
>NW_025875734.1:0-1308 GCF_002878395.1 Capsicum annuum
AGGAAAGAAATAAAAAATGAGAGAGTCTTATTGGTGAAAACCCCCATGGGTATCATAAGGCGATGGTGAGTTGAGAGAAATGAAAATGAGAGAGTCTTACTGGTGAAAATTCCCGTGGGCATCATAAGGCGATGGTGAGTTGAGAGAAATAAAAATAAGAGAGTCTTATTGGTGAAAATCCTCACGGGCACCGTAAGGCGATGGAGAGTTCAAGAGAAAAGTGAAAAGTGAAAAGAAAGAGATTTGTTGGCAAAAGTCATTTAAGATGTCGACAATCGAATGTGATGAAGGAATCCAATGGATTTGAAGAAGCGGCTTAGCGGCAAAGGCACGAACTCAACAATAAGTGAGGAGTTTGGATAGGAAGATCAGGCAGCTCAATCCAAACGCATGTCATACTCATTGGAGTTAGTTGTCGTATTCAGATAAGTTTTCTTTTTGAATATGGGACATTTCCCTTTTCTTTCATTTACGTATTCATGCTTTTTGTCTTTTTATGTCATTTATCAAAATAAAAGTCACCATAATTTCTTTACATTTTAAGTCAAGTCTGTGTCAAAAAAAACGAGAAAGGATTTCAAAATTCACTACCAGTCTTTCCAATTATATAAGAAAAAGCCAAGGAACAGCACAGGAAAGAAATATGATCGTAATTCAACATGAAGCAAAGGAAGTCTATCAATCGACATGCTATTTGGATTCGTAGAAGCATTCAGATTTGGGAAAAGAGTGCACCTCAGGGGCATGGTAAAATCGAAACCCATTGTTTGAGCCAGAACTCATTTCCTCAATCTGGATCCGGGTTAATGATGCAGCAAGACAGGGCAAGTGATAGCGATTTGGAACAAAGATGAAAGGAACGAGTGCTGGGCAGATACTTGAAAAGCCAAGATCTGCAAGCCACCACTAAGTTTTTAACTGACAAATTTGCTTTTTTGAAACAGGGGCAAATTCGTTTCACTTGATTCAGCTACCATTGGAAATGCACATCCATGGAATTTTACTTTATGCGCAGGACCCTCCTGAAAAATGGGATTTTATTTTCTATACAGGACCCTCCTGAAAAATGGGATTTTACTTTATGTTCAGGACCCTCCTGAAAAATGGGATTTTACTTTATGTTCAGGACCCGCCTGGAAAATGGGATTTTACTCTCTGCTTAGGATCCTCCTGAAAATGGGATTTTACTTTCTGTTCAGGACCCTCCTGAAGAATGGGATTTTACTTTATGCTCAGGACCCTCCTGAAAAATGAGATTCTACTTTATGTTCAGGACCCTCCTGAAAAATGGGATTTTACTTTATGCTC
>NW_025875735.1:0-1649 GCF_002878395.1 Capsicum annuum
AAAAGTGAAACTCTTTCTTTACGTAGGACTCCTTTTTCAACTCAACTTACGTTCCTTTATCATCAAGTGTTTGAATCAAATTCAACTTGTTCTATTCCCCTTGTGATTAGTAAGTTGAAGTTTTCAGTTGCACTGAATTAACTCATATCAACTTGTTTCATTCATATTGTCATTCATCAAAACTTCAAGGTTCCAACAAATTCCCCCTTTTTGATGATGACAAACCTCTTGTCTTTGTGCATTCAAATATCTTCATCTGTAGGCACTAAAGTATAAAACGCTAGAATGAAACAAGTTAGTTAATGGGTTATAAACATTACACAACCCTCTTATGTTCTCTCTTTTGGCATCATCGAAAAACCATTTCAATGCAATAATATACTAGCTAAAGTGATTTTTTATGCTATTCATGGCCACTAGGGCTATCACTTAAACAATTAGAAAAAGACTTTAGCCAACCTAAGAATGTATTAAAGAGAGAAAAATATGAGTCAATTTAGCAAACATAACCATTACATTTAACTGACAGTGCATGTTCAATATTAAACATAAGCTAGTACTGAACAAACCAAAATAATTGAGCATTAAAAAATATGGTATAAAAGTGGGACATAGCTAAGGATACAAATAGTGAGGAGCTTATGAGGAAGGTGAAACAGGTGATATCAACTGTGTCAATTGATGAATGACTTCAACATTTTCATCCCTCTATCAATTAAGGTCAAGCTTCAAAGTCATGATCCTAGCCTTAAGGACCTCTTATTCCATTTCATGACTGTCTTGTGTATCTTCTAGTTCAATTTTTTTTTTCAAATGAGTGTTAGCCCTTCTTATTGAAATAGGTAGAGCAATATGATTCATCTGTTCAAGACATCTATTTTTTTATAAGTCAAACCTGATTTAGGATTGAGAAGTCCTAAAAAAATAACCAATTAGGAACTAAAAGGGAAAGTATGTCCCTTTTCATTCTTCAAAAACATATTGCATGTGATTGATGATCAAGCTTGGCAAATCCATGGTACACAACAGATATTTTGGTTAAGAAAGAAGAAGGAATTTCTGGTATAGGATTAACATATTTGTGCACACCCATTTGGAGAGAATAAAAAAAAGTTTGGTCAATAATTCATTAGCTTTATTAGATAAGTAGAGGATGAAATGTGTGTAATTAAATAGGTGTGCTCAACTGTTTCAACTTAGACAGCCTATGCTTATGTAAATGTAGAACACACCTGATAAGAAGAACTTTGTGGTCACAATTGCTTGCTTGTACCTATTTTTCTGCACAATCTAATACAAAATTAGGTTAGAAAAGTCAAAAATCTAGAATTGGGACACATAACTAAATGTGCAACACTGATTAGAATAACTTTTTAGCTAATGAGATTCAAAAGAAAAATAATTATTCTAGTCAATCATTGAGGGGAGTTCATGCAATTTTAATCATCCCAAGTCTAACCTATTCCTTTCAAAATGCTCTCTACTTAGTGCCTTTGGTGCTTCTCCAGTCAATTAAGTAACCCACATAGTCAACATTTTTATAGCCCTCAAGAGTGAAATTGCTTTCCTTTAGATATCATAGTCTCAAGCCATTGATTTCCATGAGATATCTCAATATTCTTTTGACAACACCAATTTTTATGAACTAC
>NW_025875736.1:0-3043 GCF_002878395.1 Capsicum annuum
TTTAATGCAGCAACAACTAAAGTAGTTTTTAAACTGTCCCAAATTGATCGTACAAAAGAAATTTAATTGCTATTTATTACAGCAGCCTTTAGCTAATCCCAACTTCAATGTATCTCCTCACTTGGTGCATTACTACATGAACGACTGTTATGACCACAGAATCCACATGTGCTGCAGATTTTTCCTTCTTTTTATACATCTCAGTAAATGAATTTTCTCATTTTTCTTTGGTCTTTCAGGAAGCTTTTAAACTTTGGTGGTAGTACCACTTATTTTGCAACTTTTTCAGGTATCTGTCAGTCAGTCATATCCGAAAAAGGATACACTGAAATCTCATACGTTTTCAACACAGTTTCTGCCTTATAATAATCTGAGCAATATGAACATGGTTTGAATTTCTTTTTGTTTAAAACAGTCAAAGCATGCGGGCATGGTATTTCATCATATTGAAACTGTCCATAACTGTATTTTTTTATTTTCAAGGCAGACAATAAAGGTTTTTCCTTTGTCATTTACTGCATATAGGTAGTCTGTTGACGATGTTACCTGCAATGAATACATAAATACAACTCAAATCTAAATATGAAATACTATAGATTAAATACATATGTATCTTAACATACCATCATACATGCTGATAGGGTATCATGCATTGTAAGAATCTCCTGAAATTTCATGCCAAGTGTTGTGGATGTGAAGGAAGCTTTTTGCCTATTAGTACAATTCCATCACCCAAACATCTTTCTCACTTCTTTAAGAAAATTATAAATTGGCTTCTCCCTTGCTATTACCAGTGCTGAATTAATAGACTTTGCAATATTTGATGTCATTGTCCATCCTCTGTGAACAGGCGCATACACCCTTAACCACTTGTCATATCCTGTCAACTCCAAATATTCCTTAACTCTCACATCTGCGTTTTGAACTATTTCCATCAAGCTGTTAAAATTAGAATGTCTGTATGTTTAGCCATGGTATAGTACACCTCGCTTAACTGGTCATGTGAATTTTTGTATCTTGTGTACATTTTGTCATAAGTGTCATATGCATGCATAATGTGTTACATCAGGGTACACTTTGAAAATAAATTTTATGATACTCTTATTTCTATCAGAAATAATGCACATCTCTGACCTCTGACCATAAGCCTCCTTAAATTGCTCAAGAAAATAAGTCCATGAAGAATCATTTTCTGAATCAACCACTCTGTATGCTAATGGTAATATGTTACCTGTACAAAAATATAAATACAAATACATGATAGATGTCAAAATAATCTCTAAGATTTTATTTAAATAATATAATATACTTACCTGCACCATTTAAAGTACTAGCACAGACAAATGTTCCTATGTATGTTTATTTAAGTTGGCTTCCACCAACTACAACGATTGGTCTACAATGCTCAAATCCTTTGATAAAAGCATAAAGAGATATAAACAGATACAAAAATCAATTTTCAGGCGTTTTCTTCATTCGAATATGTGATCCAGGGTAAGTTTTTTTCATGATGTATAAGTATACAGGTAACTTCTGGTAAGAATAAGCCGATTTTTTCATTATAGAATCTACTGTCCTTTACTTAGCACGCCAAGCCACCATGTATGTCACATCCAGTCCAATGTCTTTCTTTATATTATCTTTAATATGAGTTGGTATATATTTTATCTTTAAATTGGCTATTTTTGGTTTAATAATTCCTACTATCAATTTGCTAGTAGCATGAGAGACTTTGTAGATCTTGTCCTTTAATGAACATGTATGTTCGCTTACAAAAGTCCGAACTACAAACTGTTTAGAATCATTCATGCTTGACGACTTGAAAAAATCACTTGCATTCTTCAGATTTACATTTAAGCCAATAGTTGCATACAACATATATATTGAATACACAAGCAATTACAAAACTGTATGCATTATGATAGCAATGACATTCAGTGAAATCAAATATATAAAGAATAAACATACCTGCTGGCATTAAACCTAGGTACTTTTGTAGCAAATTGGTGATTAATCGAATAGTTATGCATTACAGCTTGAAGTGTAGCCTTGTCTCTGTATCTCTGGCCAACAACCACTTCTTTTTTATTAGTATCAAAAATAAAATTTTGCATGCCATAGTCTGGAATCATCATTTGAAGTGGATCAATTGAAGCTGCTGTATCAAGCTCACAATCATTTGCAGACATAAGTTCATTTCGAATAAAATTTTCTGCTGATACATTCTTGCTGATCTCATTATCAAAAAAATTAACACACAGATGATACTTGGCAAACTCATTATTTAATTTCTTCAATTGAACATACACCTTGACTCCCATGTCGCTGTGTATCTCCATTGATTTATTGGTACCCTCAACACTGTATTTAATCTTCACAGTTTTCACTCTCAAGTCTATCATCAACTGGTTTTCAATTAACTCAATCAAGTCTCTGTGAGAGGCATATTCATTTAAGATTATTCCTTGAGGCTCGTAATCATTGTATTTATTGTCTTCAGTTCACTTTCCTGAATGCCAAATCATGATCATTATGCTTGTCATTTTGTCTCTGTTAGCGTTGATGCAGATGTTAAAAGTCAGAAATACACTAGCACATAGTGAATACAGTAGTTTATTACAAAGTGAATACAGTTGTATATTACAAAGTTAATTCGATAATTCAGACATACAAAGTGAATATATTAGTATATTACAAAGTTAATTCGATAATTCAGACATATAAAGTGAATACAGTAGTATATTACAAAGTTAATTCGATAATTCAGACATACAAAGTGAATACAGTCATTGAAATTAAAGTATCGATCAATTGAAAACTCTGCAAGCAGTACAAACAACTATCCACAAGACTACAATTCACTGAATCATATCATTTAATCTAGTGTATTTGTTTCAATGTCGAGGAATGGATTAAGAACTACATTATGACATGTCATATTTGTTTCCAAGGATCAATCAAAATTTTTAATATTTTGATGATTTTGAATTATTCTATATTTGTTTCAAGCTCGTATAACAGTGAATAAAACTACATTACATTT
>NW_025875737.1:0-1505 GCF_002878395.1 Capsicum annuum
CCATTTTTATGGAAGGTCCTAAACAGACAGTAAAACCCCATTTTTCAGGAGGGTCCTGAACATTAAGTAATTTCCCATTTTTCAAAGGGTTCTGAAAATTAAGTAAAATCCTATTTTTCTGGAGCGACCTGAACAAAAGTAAAAATCCAATTTTTCAGGAGGGTCCTGAACAAAAAGTAAATTTCCATTTACCTGGAGAGTCTTAAACAGACAGTAAAATCCTATTTTTTAGGAGGGTCCCAAACATAAAGTAAAATCCCATTTTCCCATTTTTCAGGAGGATCCTGAAGAGAGAGTAAATATCATTTTTCAAGAGGGTGCTGAACAGAATGTAAAATCCCATTTTTCTGGAGGGTCATGAACATAAAGTAAATTTCCATTTTTCAGGTCGGTCCTGAACAGAGAGTAATCTCATTTTTCAGGAGGGTCCTGAACATAAAGTAAATTCTCCTTTTTCAGGAAGGTCCTGAACAGACAGAAAACCCCATTTTGTATGAGGGTCCTAAACATTAAGTAATTTCCCATTTTTCAAGAGGGTTCTGAAAATAAAGTAAAATCCCATTTTTCAGTAGGGTCCTGAACAAAAGTAAAAATCCCATTTTTCAGGAGGGTCCTTAACATAAAGTAAATTTCCATTTTTCAGGAGGGTCCTGAATATAAAGTAAAATCTCATTTTCCCATTTTTTAGGAGGGTCCTGAACAGAGAGGAAATATCATTTTTCAGGAGGGTCCTTAACAGAATGTAAAATCCCATTTTTCAGGAGGGATATGAACATAAGGTAAATATCCATTTTTTAGGTAGGTCCTGAACAGACCGTAATCTCATTTTTCAGGAGGGTCCTGAATATAAAGTAAATTCCGTTGTTCAGGAGGGTCCTGAGTAAAAAGTAAATTTCCATTTTTCAGAAGGGTCTTGAATAAAAGTAAAATTCCATTTTCCAGGAGGGTTCTGAACAGAAAGTAAAATTTTCATTTTTAGGACGGTCCTGAACATAAATTAAATTCCCATTTTCCTATTTTTCACGAGAGTTCTGAACATAAAGTAAATTTCCATTTTTCAGGAGGGCCCTGAACATAAAGTAAAATTCTATTTTCCCATTTTTCAGGGGGGGCCTGAACAGAAAGTAAATATCATTTTTCAGGAGGGTCCTGAACAGAATATAAAATTCAATTTTTCAGGAGGGTCATGAACATAAAGTAAATTCCCATTTTTCAGGTAGGTCCTGAACAGGCAGTAATCTCATTTTTCAGGAGGGTCCTGAACATAAAGAAAATTCCCATTTTTCAGGAGGTCCTAAGCAAAAAGTAAATTTCTATTTTTCAGAAGGGTCCTGAATAGAAAGTAAAATTCCATTTCTTCGAACGGTTCTGAACAGAAAGTAAATTTTCCATTTTTTGGACGGTTCCGAACATAAAGTAAAATCTCATTTTCCCATTTTTCAGGAGGGTCCTGAACATAAAGTAAATTTCCATTTAGAAGGAGGGTCCTACAGAGACTGTAAAAC
>NW_025875738.1:0-3837 GCF_002878395.1 Capsicum annuum
CCTCTATGATAACAGCTAGTCATCAAGAGCCTTTTCCAGGATGGATACAAGGATTCAGGTCCCATATGATACAACTTTTTCTTCTTTCTTCATATGGTTTTTATGTTCATCATGAATAAAGTTAGTTTCTAATTTTTTATGTTCTTATCTCTCACAGGGTAATTGATCCGACGATTATTTTCTATGGAAAAGGAGAGTTTCCAGGCATTCTTGCTAATCCAAATCTTCCTATAGATGTGGTATGTAGGTATACTTTTCCTATAGATTTTAGTTTTAAGATTGCACTGGTTATAGATCCAACATGTATTTTTGCATAATAAAGGGTTAAAATCTGATAATAAATATTCCATTTGTGCAATCAAGTCCAACGAAAATATTTCTTTTGGAATGATCTCTTCTCATAATAATAGCGACAACGACATACACAACGTAATCCTACGAATAGGGTCTGGCGAAAAGTAGAGTGTATGCAAATCTTATATCTACCATGGAAGGTAGAGAGGTTGTTTCTAATAGACCCTCAACCTAAGAAAGAGCATATCAATGTAGATACAGCATTTTGGAAAGGAAAAAACAAAAGGAACAGCAGTTCAAAAAATAGCTTGTTAATCAAAGTACTCGAGACAGTAGATAGTACCAAAAATTTTCTGAGGACCTCTTCTCATAATGAGAATGTACATATATAATTCTATTCCGATTTGATCCAATATGAAATGAACTTATAATCATGAAATCGACTTGATCATCAAATTATAAGTTCATAATCCTAGCTTAGAAGAACATATCTACTAATTCTTTTATTCCATGTCTTAGTAAGAGGCCAAATCTTGAACAAACCTTAAAAACTAAAAAGGGGTATCCTTGCACAAAATTTCATTATCTAACAACTTGTTTGATCACTTGATTTAGGTTCCAGTTGATGTGGTTGTAAATGCTAAAATGGCTGCTATTACCATGGATACTTACAAATTCCAGAGCTAAATGTCTATCATGTAGCATCAGCATTTGTGAATCCTTTATTAGTGTCACAACTTTTCGACTATTTCTATGAATTTTTTCAATCTTTACCTTATGTTAACTCAAAAGGAGATCAAGTGAAGGTTAAAAAGATGAAATATTTTGACAACATATAGAACTTTTCTAATTATGTTTTCAAGCAACATGATGAAGTACAAGATTTAACTGAAGTTGAGCATGCAAATATGCAATTGCGTTTTAAAAGGAAGGTGGAATATTTAGAGAACTTTAGCAAGATGTATGAAACATATGGATTCTACAATGGGAGGTATGACATTTTCTCCTCCTCACTATAAATATATATGCTAACATTAGCATTATACAACTAGTATAGAAAGTCTATTTAATTTATCTTTTGCACAACTTACAAAAATGTTGTTATTCGACGAGAGATGGTCGCTTGGATAGTAAGCATACCCTTCGTTTTCAATTCTGAGGTTGTGAGTTTGAGCTAGGGAGGTATTAAGGGAAAAAAAGACGTTATTTTTATACTCCCTTCATTCCTTTTTAGTTGTCATGTTTCGCTTTTCGAGAGTAAATTTAATTGACTTTTAAAGCTAAATTAATTGGAATAGATTAATTTGATATTTTAAAATTAAAATTTAGAGGTTCATAAACTATACTAAAAGTACTATAAATTGTAATTTTTCTCATATCAATATGATAAAAATTATATTTTAAAATGTTGGTCAAAGTATATATATATCATTTGACTTTTAAAAAGAAAATATGAGAACTAAAAAGTCACCGAGCGAGTATCAAATATTTTTAGATATAGAAAGGTATTAATGTTAAAGTGGAATAAATAAAAATTAGTGTGAGTGCTTAATTTTCCTTTTTCTTTGGGTTGTTGTTTTGCAAGGTTTCACAATGGCAACATGCAAAAACTAATGGAAGAAAAATGTCTGAAGAAGAGAGAAAAAACTTTGATATTGATTTGTCAAAAATAAATTTGAGAGATTATTTTTTAGGAATTCATATTCCTGGAGTGAAAGAACATGTATTGAATGGAAGAATAGTATCTTCTTAAGACTTTGCTTATTCTATTTTGTAAGAAAAAATACAATAATAACATATTCAGTGTAATTTTGTAGAGTGAGATAATAATATATTTAATGTAGTCTGATAGAGTGGAATATTTTTTAAGGAGTAATAAATGTTGAAATTCATTTCATGGAATTGTATTGAAAGAAGGTAGTTATTTTGGGTATTACTATGGTTTGTTTTTATCCAAAACCAAAAGATATTTATTGAGGAATTGTTTTGAAAACATACCACCTTTCTGTAATTAATTTTCAAAAATCAAAACTTCTATTGTTATTAGGATATCATTTTAGTAATATGTGTTCTCAATTTTTCTTTTTCAAGATGTACCCACTGTTATATCTTCTAAATTGAAATATATATTCCCATCAATAAAGCTAGTGAAATCATTAATGTATTAATTGTTGTGCTAAGTCAGACCAGGTATATTATTAGCAGTGTGATATTGTCTGTTTTAGGTTAAACTCGTACAATTCTTTTTATTCAATAAACCTCATAATATTAAGAGTAGGAAAATTTATAAACTTGACCACCCTGCTGCCCCACTTTACAATTGGTCTTATATATAGGACAAATGATCTTCTGGACCCATATACTAGGTCGAGTTTGTAAGTTGGACACTTTTACTTACATGTTTGTTATTTGGACCCCTAAACCCACTAAAAAGCTTTATTTTAAACCCTTTGACCGTTGACTTTGCCTATGTGGCATTAAAATGCTGACTAGGATGAGGAGAGTGATTACACTCGCTTGGGGTGTGAGTGGAGATCAATTTTTGACCAATTTTATATTAAAATAATTTTAAAAAAATAAAAATAATATTAAAAATTAAAAAACTTAAAAAGATCTTTTTTTTCATCTTTTTTAATTTAAAAATATTTTTAAAAATAATAAATTAAAAAAAAAAAAAAAAGCTTCCCCAACCCCACTCCCCCGGTTCAGCCCCTCCCCAAACCCGTCTCCACCCACCCCAGCCCCGCCCTGCCCCCCCTCCCCCATTCCCTTAAACCCCAACTTTTTCCCCTGCTGTTCCCCACCATTTCCCCAGCCCCTCTCCCCCCTTCCAACCCCAGCCCCACCAATTCTTTTTCTCAAAAATGAGTATCATTGCAGCCTAGAATGAGGACAATAGAGGAGAGAAAAAAATGGGGTGTTCATGGAGGGTGGTTGCCCTCTCTGTTTGGCTTATGATTCTAAAAAACCTGCAACTCTCCCTTGCCATTGATAGCAGCAGCAGTAGCCTAGCAACAAAGAACCTCCATTCTTGAATTTTAACCAATTCACAAAATATTCCCAAAAAAGCAAAAAAAAAAAAAATTCAAATAGATTTTCAAGAATTCTCAACATTCTTGAAATACCCAAATTTCAAGAAAAATAAAATTGAGTCTTTATTTTGAATTTTAAGAATTTTCAACCTTCTTGAATTACCCAAATCACAAAAAAAATTCATAAACTTAAATTTTTAAATTGAATTTCGAGAATTTCAAACTTTCTTGAATTACTCAAATCACAAAAAATCTAAAGAAAACATAAAAATTGAGTCTTTATATTGAATTTTAAATTTCTTGGATCACCCAAATCACAAAAATCTCCAAAAATCTTTCCTTCCATATTTTTAAAATTTTTCGCTCCTTATTTTTAATTTTTCCGTAGAGCAAGAAGAATAAGAAGATGATAAAGGAAAAGAAGAATGAAAAGAGGAGGAAGAAGAATAAGAAAAAGAAAGAAGAAGAAGAAGAAGAAGAAAGGCATGCCAAGAAGAAATAGAGAAAAAAA
>NW_025875739.1:0-1172 GCF_002878395.1 Capsicum annuum
TATATATTCTACATATATCTATATATATTTTCTATAGACTCTAAAGTAGTATATAACATGTCTATATGTTTTCTAAAGTAATATATATATAGTGTATATATGTTGTATGTATTTTATTTCAAGTGGAATTTTAAGTAGTATATATTCTACATATATGTCTATATATTTTCTATAGACTAAAATAGTATATATTTAATGTATACATGTGTATATGTTTCTAAAGTAGTATAATATGTAATGTATATATGTCATATGTGTATATATTTTCTATATACTCTAAAGTAGTATATATTTAAAATATACATGTGTATATTTTTTCTAAAGTAGTATATATAGTGTAAATATATTGTATGTATATTATTTCATGTAGTATTTTAAGCAGTACATATATTATATTGTACGTATATATGTGTATATATTCTCTATAGACTCTAAACTAGTATATATTTAATGTATACATGTGTATATATTTTCTAAAATAGTATATATTTAGTGTATATTGTTGTTTGTATATTATTTAAAGTAGTCAGCTTGGAGACAACCGACACTCATTGGAAAGCAATGCTATGAATGTTTTAGTTTGCCTTAGAGCTTGGTTTAGAGCGGAACAAAGAAATTAAGGAATCGAGGAGGAGCCGAAAGATGAACAAAATCTTGAAAAAATTATGACTTCAAGGAAGAACTCAGCACAATCAAGTCAAATGCATGGTTTTGCCCCCATTGATTTTGACTTTCCCATGGCAGTTCCCATTAATATTAAATGCAAGAGTTGGAAAAATGATACAAAATTTGTAGATTTTTTATTCATGTAACTTATAAGTTTTGGATTATTTTGCTATCAATAAAATACAACATTCATTCACTCCTTGCTTATTTTTTTCATTTAAATTGAATTTCTAATTTGAATTAAATACTTTAATTGTACATATAATGAAAAATAAATATCTTTTAAGTTCAAATATAATAAAAACATATAATGAATATATGTTCAAAACTTTAAGTATTATCATATTAAGTAGTATATCGTATACATCGTAATCTTGTATGTATATGTGTGTATATTTTCTAAAGTACTATAACATGAAATATATATAAATTTCAACTTTCAAGTGATATTTAAAGTAGTATATATTCTACATATATCTATATATATTTTCTATAGACTCTAAAGT
>NW_025875740.1:0-1630 GCF_002878395.1 Capsicum annuum
TTGTTACCCGATTATCTTAACAGAAACTTGGATGAAATTTGACAGACGAGATTAAAGAAGCAGAGCAATCTGCAATTCAATTTAACAGATCGAGGACAAATACACATCTTAGTCTACAAGAAATTAATCATTAGAATAGTCTAAAAAACAAGAGTAATACATATAGAGACAAAAGATACAATAGTGTGATTTTCTAGAAAACCCATTTCTCAATCAATCGAAAATCCATTATTCCTCAATATAAAAACATCGTTAATCTTTGATTTTGTTACTTTGTTCTTCTTCTTCTTCATCTTTTTAAATCAATTACCCATTAGTAAAAAGGGGCAGAGGGGGGCTAGGCCTGACCTCGATACAAAACACAACCATTAGTGATATCAATCATAAGTGATATCACCCCACCAGAAGGTATAAACAATTATATTGCCTTTTGGTACATACATAAATCTATGCTAGATAACAAAGAAGTTGGATTTATCATATTCACATCTAAGACTAGGCATCATCCATTTATCTAATTGGATGCAGCCTCTAGCCTGTCTAGGAAGATAAGAAAGGGACTGAGTGATAAGAATCTGCGTAGAGATGGAAGCCAATTTGGCTAACTAGTCAGCAACTTGATTCCCCTCCCGAAAATAGTGAGTTACTTGAATCCCAATTCTATTCTTGATACTTTTGATGTTGTCCATAACTTTTTTCAGCTTCATATTAGTGAGTAGATTGTTGTTCAGCTTGTTGGTTATGATTGTGGAGTCTAGTTTGAGAGTGAAATTAGTGTATCCTTGATATTCACAACGCCTTTGCCATATTACTGCTACTACAACTGAATGAAATGGAAAATACCATAACCATATCGCCTCGACTATTCCATACAATTCCACAAATACCAGCCTTACTACTTTCATGTAAGTAACTACCGTCTGTATTGATTTTTAATACAGTCAGCTTGTGGGAAGCTCCAAGTAACCTGATGTAACTTTTGAAATGGCCTGAGCTTCTTTATTGTGAGACATAGAGTTGGCCAGTGATTAATGTCTTGCAAGTCTTTAAAATATTTCATCAATACAGATTTGATAAGACCAAAAGATTGATAAATCATCTTACTGTAGCAGAAGTGTCTTTGGCCTCCAAATTTACATGAACACCATTGTTTCCAAATTTCCCAACAAATGATACTAGGAGTGATCTTCAATAAAATTTTATGGATATCATTCTCTGGTCTTACACTCCACCAAGTGTTAAAGATGTCGACAATTGGTTGATTTACATGTTGAATTCCAAAGGGATTTCCCATGCTATTCCATATGTGCTTTCTTGCGTCACCTTGCCAAAAACATGATGCAAAGTATCATTTTATACAATCCTACAACAAAAACAATCACTTTGTGAGTTAATATTGAATTTAATGATGAAGTCATTAAAAGGTAATCTCTTTTTAAATATCCTCTACGCCAGAAAAGAGATTTTAAAAGGAACTCTATTATGCCAAAGATTATTCAGGAAATCATTTTTGGGTCTTTGATTCCTAACAATCAGCCAGGCAGAATTATTAGTGAAAATACCATTCTCAGAGGGATTCCATATGGGGTAGTCAAGTTCATTCCATATGGATTCCATAGGAATAACCGTA
>NW_025875741.1:0-1613 GCF_002878395.1 Capsicum annuum
ACACAACTTACTAGACGGAGTCACAGAGACAAGGTTAACATAAGGTTATTAAATCTCAGACAAGCCCCATGTTTGGGTAAAAGAGCCCATACAGTCATTAAACTATTTAAGATTTTTTTTATATTTCGGTTGGTGCTTTGGTTCGGTCTTCCTACTTTGGCTTAATCTGATATTATTATATAGTCTGGCAGGCTGAGTGGCATACCCCAGCCTAAGAGATCCTGTTAATGGTATCAGAGCCTGTGAATTTTCATAGTAAACATGTTAAGAGGGGTGAAGTTTTTTAGCATAGGTATAAGGCTTTTATAATTATGGATATGGGAGAAGTTAGTACTAAAAGTACAAAACTCGAAGAGGTAGATTTACCTCAAGATATGAATTTACTAAATAAATGGACAATTCCAAAAGTTGAATTAAAAACCATATATGAGTACAGATTTTTTGATAAAATAAAACATAAACAAATTATTAAAACAACTGAGCAATCCCTTGCTTTAAATGCCGATGAACAGATTATTCAACTCCTAAATAAGCATGATATTGATATTTATAAATGTAATTATAATTATATGCATATTGGCCTAGTACAAATTGCCTTTCAATCTTTAACACTAAAGGGTCTCCCTGAAACATTTTTAGCTGCTTTGCGTGATGCTAGAAATTTGAATTTTAGAAAATCCTTAATGGGATCTATTAAATCTACTCTTGCCTATGGTCCTGTATATTTTAATACTCAGCCAAATTTACAATTATCTCTAACCGATGTAAATATTCTTCATGCTTTAACCTTAAATGTGAAAACTCCTGGTTATGATTATGCCCCTGGATCTGAGCTTATAGGATTATCTTACCGCATATACTATCGTTTATTATCAACCTTAAATCCTCGATGTAAATTAATAGATCATACTTCTGATTGCATTATGCTTATTGAAACCAACTTTATAAAATCCAGGGTTACTACCCAAAGACCTATTCGATGGGATGAAATTGACTTCCCCAAAACATGGATTTTAAACTCAGTTACTTCTCCAAAACAATTGGCGGAGGATGTGACTAATTCAGAGTTAACTCGAGTAACTCAAAATTCAGATGGAAGAATTTGTCTACAATTTGATAATAATCCCCCAGTCTATAGAAATTCTTTTTCACTACCAAGAAGACTTCCTTCTACACAACATATTTCTCCTATAGAACCTGATTATGGTCCAGCTAGGAATCTAGCGGCATCCCTGCATACTATTAATTCTGCAATTTGCATGCTACACCTAAAGGTGTAGAAAAGATAAAAATCAACTCTAAAACTAATATAGTTCAAGATTTTGATAATGAAAATCCTACCCCATCTGAGATGGATTTTGATATCAATTCTGTTTAACTATGATGACACAACTTATTGATTTTAGTCCTGGTTCTCAGGCAAGGAAATATATTCAGAAAGAATTTTTTTCTAAAAAATGAAAAACCTTTAGGACATGATTTTTCGAGACTTATAATCCTGACGAATTACGGAAGATTTTCGAAGAATTCTATGAAATATGTGTCTTGCATAATAAAATTATTTTTTTTGTACCATGGTTTATGTCTGCATATTTATCGTCATATATCAAAAT
>NW_025875742.1:0-3088 GCF_002878395.1 Capsicum annuum
GCCCCTATGAACAACACACAATATCAGATATTATAAACTAATCATAACATAATATAGACCCGCAAATAGGCACACAACAGTAAAAATAATCTCAAAATATAAACTCCATAACTATTTTTCCCAACTCATAGCAAGTTTTAGTTACTTATTAACTATTGAGCTCGTTCTGAAAATATTAAATGAGTTAAGCTATAACCTACCTCGAAATAATGAAATCCTGATCTAATATACTTCAACTCAGAGTATTTCCTTACGAACAATCTCAAAATTAACTACAAGATTTAAATATAGCATCTACGCATTGAAAGAAAGCTAACAATATTCATATTTCCCATATTCAGGCTGGGGCTAAAATGGATTCGAAAAACTAGTTTGAAAAACAAAAAAAAATCAAGATTTTGTTTTTAAAAATAAATTTTACAAGGTTATAGGAGTATATGGATGAAAATCCGTGAAAAAATAATTTTAAAATGAGGTTCAAATCGAAAAAAAACTTTTTAAACTTTACCAATAAAACATTTATTTTTTCATTTTGAAAACATTATTTATAGGTGTTTTTTATGATAAAATCCATGAAAACTAATGGGAATTAGATTTTGAAGCTTACCCTATCTCAAATAGGGAAGTAATCCTCAAAAATCACTCAAACTCGAATTTCTAAGGTCCAAAATGATGAAAATTGGGAAAAAGAGAAATTATATATAGTGGTTGCCGCTTAAGCGGCTAAATGACCGCTTAAGTAGTACAGGATGCTAAAAAGGCTGATGCTTAAATGATTCTTTGCCGCTAAAGCGATTGCCACTTAAGCGGATAATGGCTACTTAAGCATCTGCACCAGATATGAGCAAATGCTGATTTTAGTGCAAGCATCCCAAGCTCCGATCAGGCCTTTGGAATTTGATCTGGACCCACAGATACAAATAATATATGCTACTAGGCTAATTTTAACGTTCTGGACTCAATTACAATGTTGGATTTCTAAAAAAAAAGATTGTTTTTACAAAATTAACCCTCGAACCTCTTTTCACTATTTTTCAAATAAAGGATCGAAATGAGATATAAAAGTCACAAAATCAAACAAACATCACTACCAATCTAAATTTGATATTTTGAATCTATTGGCGCAATACGTTTTTCTATCTGACACTTAGAACAACAAATTTTGACCGAAGTCGATTATATCGCTTGTCAAGCCTCTAAAAATTGGAAACTCGCACAAATCATTTTCAAGCGTATTAAAAATCATGTAAACCATCTTCGAACCTCAAAATTATCATGTATCAACTATGGGGAAGGTCAAAATGGTCAAACCCATAAAAATTGATAAATCCATAAATTTAGGTCATTACAATAACCTAATTATCCTCTAGAAGGTCACTAGGTTCGATACAAGCTTATAATATAGGTAATCTCTATCCATTATTCAAGAACACTAAGTTATTTACCTATAATCTATTCTAAGGATAGCTACCAGTATCAAGACAAACTAAAATAAGCATTTTTCTAACTATCATCCATCAATAGACTTTGGTATCTTAAAAGATGCTTTCCATTTCATCTAAGCTGGATTTCAATCCTAAACGAATCACCAAAATATAAGCAAACAACACATAAACACATCAGAGAAAGTCAAGGTACATCTTAATTTGCCTTTAATGAAGATCTACAAGCCCAATCACAATTCAAAGAATCAATCAAAAGTCCTACTCCCTTAAATCAACACCAAATGTTTTCAATCTAATCCAACATGACATCTACAAGTCAAAAGGAGGCTAATGATGTCAATATCAACTATATTTTTTATGTGTCCAAAAGTCGCTTCAAAATCCACTTTCAAAAATACAAAGGTAAAACTAAAATTTTACATAAGAATAATGTTCCTCATAATAAGGAGAGTTTAATCTAAAAATTCAAGTAAACTCGAGTTGAAATCGGACTTCAAATCAAAGAAAAATCAATTTTATACTTTATCGGATAAAACCTCCAAAATCATATTTAAAATCAAGAATTTCAAGTTGTTTTAAAAATGAAAATCAATTAAAAATTATGAATACAAGATTAGAAACTTTCCCACGAAAGAAAATCTCAAAAACCTCTTTGAAATCACCTTGATCCGAGCTCCAGAAGTCCAAAAATGAAGAAAGTACAATTTGGGCCAAGAAAGGAAAATTAAATATGTCTAGGGTCATTTTCCATCGCCTCAATGTTGCGAACGTTGGACTACCAAACCTAGACCCTTCATGAATGCAAGCCTCTAGTCATGGACACACACAATTAACAACTCAACCATTCACGAATGCGAGCCTTTGGCCACGGAGGCGAATGTTGTAACATAAGAGCTTCACAAATGTGAGCCTAGCGCCACAAACACGACGAGGAAAAGACCATGCACCAGATATCAACGGCATCAGCTGTTAGGACTTGGAAAAATAGTCCCAATTGAACCCTCAAAATTCATTCAAGATCTCATAAAAATCAATTAGTAATGCTATGAGACTAATTTCTAGGTTCCGGAATCAATGAAACCCTCAAAATTTCAAGAAGAGGTCGTTTGCAAAAAATTATCCATCGGGACCCCTCTTAAGCAATTTTAACTTATTTCTCGACTAAGGGAAAAATACAAACTAAGGGCTTGAGACCTGATCTAACTATGCTACTAACTCAAAATCGATATTTTGAACCAAATGAAACTATCAGAATCACCATTTGAAGTTTGGAATTCCAAATGTTGACCGAATCCAACTAGTCCCTTTAAGGATGTTCAGAACAATAATTTCACATAAAACACTTCAAAACGCATCGAGGAGAATGCCAACCATTTTCACAACTCATGAACGAGATAAAGCAACTACATGAAAAGACAAATGGTCAAAATATAAAAATTTATAAAATTCAGTACGAGGCTCATTACATATTATAATTATTTTCTTTCTCTAAGATTATTGTAGTATTTGATTGTTCCCTTTTTGTATGTTTGTCATATTTTCTTTAATACTTTTTTTGGCTTCTCCTCCTCATTGTTTTCCTTTTTAAAACGGCTGAATGATGGTCTATTAAAAGCAACATCTCTATCCCACAAGGTAGTGGT
>NW_025875743.1:0-2116 GCF_002878395.1 Capsicum annuum
TCTTCTTTCTTATTCAAACACAAAAATACTTTCATCAAGTTAAAATTAATTTTTTCAAATTGTCTTATTAACAAAAAATTCAAAAGTAAAAATTAAAAGAAATCTCACTGATGATAAGTGATTCAAAAATAAAATTATCAATTTAATTTAATTTTTATCTAAATTTTGAGGAAGTTGGATTGAAGGTTGAGATAGTATTTAATGGATAAAATTATTTAATAGTGTTTTCATGTCTGTTCTTGGGTGGTGTTAATGGAGGAAAGTAAAAAAATTAAAGGAAAGTGTTGTTCTTGGATGGTGTTGTTAATGGAGGAAAGTGAAAAAAATTAAAGGAAAGTATTGTTCTTGGGTGATATTGTTAATGGAGGAAAGTGGAAAAAAATTAAAGAAAAGTGTTGTTCTTAGGTGGTGGTGTTAATGGAGAAAAGTGAAAAAAAAAATTGAGGTTGTTAATGGAGGTTTGAATGTTGTTGATGATGATTTGAAGAAGAAAGAAGAAAAAAATGTTCATTTTTTATTTTAATTTTAATTTTGATTTTTTTTAAATTTTTTATTATATTTTAAATATAAGATTACTGAAATTAATTTTTTTTAAAACGCGCTCATTTTTTTAAAAAAAATGTCACGTTAGCTTTAGGGATCAAATAAATACACTTTAAAGATGTTAAGGGGGATAAATAAACGAATGTTAAATTTAAATGTTAAAATAAGTTTAGAGGACAAGTTCAAAAGGAAAAAAATATCTTTTCTCTTTTTTTTACTAGTATATCCATGCATACATAGCCCAAAAGAAATAAAGCTGAAGACACAGGAAGGTGGACCCTAGGAGAAAATAAGTATAAATAACATAAGAGTTAATACATAAAAATGACTCTAAACTTGACATTAAATTATAACTTTGACCTTAAACTTTGACAGTGCACAAATATGACCTTTAACTATTTAAAACTGCAAAAATATGACCTCCAATCCTACGTGGCAAAACGCGTGTTCAACACGCAAAACTGGGCACATCCAGCTTAAAATCTAAGGGCATAATACATAAATATGACCTTAAACTTTGACAGTGCACAAATATGACTTTTAAATATTCAAAACTGCACAAATATGACCTTTAAATGACTTTTCACTATTATTTTTTTATTATTTTCGGCTCAAAAATGAAAATGGCATCTAATTTCTTTTGTCATTGCGGAGAAAGAGCAATATTGAAGATTTATTAATTAGGCGGGTCAGCCTCATGCGAAAAAATCGAGCGGGTATGTATATATATATTGTAAAGCAGAGGACGAATTTAAGTTATATAATATATCTAAATATTATTTATTTAAATATTAAATTAAAGATGAAACGATACTAATAATAAAAAAAATTATAGTTTTAATAAAACGTTATTAAATTAATGTTATTAAGGATAGTAGTAGTAGTATATTAAATTAACGTTATCAAATTAATGTAATTAAAATGT
Source organism: Capsicum annuum (assembly GCF_002878395.1). Lineage (NCBI taxonomy): Eukaryota > Viridiplantae > Streptophyta > Magnoliopsida > Solanales > Solanaceae > Capsicum > Capsicum annuum. The sequence goes on from NW_025875743.1 coordinate 1,469, forward strand.
TATTAAATTAACGTTATTAAAACGTTATTAAATTAACGAGGGCAGACCTACGTGGTTGCCATGGGGTTCACCCGAACCCCCTTGGTAAAAAAATTACATTGTATATATATAAGATAGAAAATGTATATTTATGTGTGTATATTAATGTTGAACCACATGAAACAAGACACTTAGATAGTCAGTAGTGTTATTTGCTCTTCTTGGGCGCTTCCTTCAGCCTAGTGTGCGGGTTCGATTCCTGCTAGTGGTTATTATTTTTTTTAATTAAAAAAAAAAAACTAAGTGCTGTTGCTATAGCAATAAATAAAATAATAATAATAATAATAATTTTTTAAATAAAAAAAATTAGGTGCTGCTACTATAGAAATATATAAAAAAATTATAATAATAATAATAATAATAATAATTAAAAAAAAAACGACGTCGTTTTAACACAAAAAATAAAACTTTGACAGTGCACAAATATGACCTTTAACTATTCAAAACTGCACAAATGTGACCTCTCTCCAAAGTCAGCCCTTTTCACGACGTGACACCATGTGATTGGATTACCTTTCCACATAGGCGTGAGTGAGACTCACGCATGGGATTGCAAAATCGAAAGTCATATTTGTTTAGGTGTTGAATAGTTAAAAGTCTTATTTGTGC
>NW_025875744.1:0-3617 GCF_002878395.1 Capsicum annuum
GGCAGGGCTATTTGGTTGGTTAAACGGGCAAAATAGTACAATTGGGGTATTTTTGGGCCAAATTGGTGTGTTATATAGCCTGTGGTTCAATGGGTGAGCCTGGGGACCAGGCATGTTGTGGGTCAAAAATCGACCGAGGCATGCTAGGGAGGTCGGGGATAGGCCTAGTATGGGTCATTTGGGCCGACGTGGCCATTTGGATGGTCAAACGGGCAAAATGGCGCCAACATGGTTTTTTTCGAGCCAAATTGGTGTGCTATAGCAGATGGTTCCAGGTGTGCTATGGCCAAAAATCTTTCAAGGTGTACCAGGGAGGCCAGGGATAGTCCTAGTGTGGTCTTTTTGGGTGCGCGGGTCCACTTTGGTGGTCAAACGAGCGAAATGGTGCAAACTGGGCATTTTCAAGCCAAATCGGTGTGCTATAGCCTACGATTTCGGGGGTGGTCCTGGGTCTGAGAATGCTGTGGGCTAAAAATAGATCGGGGCATGTCAGGGAGGCTGAGGAGCATCCTATTATGGTCCGTTTGGGTGGGCAGAGCCATTTGTGTAGTCAAACGAGTGAACTAGTGCAACCAGCGTATATTCGGGCCAAATCGATGTACTATAGACCACGATTCCAAGGGTGGGCCTTGGGTCTGGGAGTTTCATGGGCCGAAAATCAATCGAGGCATGCCAGGGAGGCTAAGAAGCATCCTACTATGGTGCGTTTGGGTTGGCGAGGTCATTTGGGTGGTCAAACGGGCAAAACGGTGCACATGGGGCTTTTTTAGGTCAAATCGGTGTGCTATAGCCCACTTTTTTGGTGGCGGAGGGGGAGAGGCGGGCTCCAAGTATATCGTGTGCTAAAAATAGACCGTGACTTGCTAGGGAGGCTTGGGAGCATCCTAAAGTGGTCCGTTTGGTTGGGCGGGGATATTTGGGTGGTCAAACAGGTGAAATGGTGTAAATGGGGCATTTTTTGGGCCATATTGGTGAGATATAGCCCACGGTTCCGGGGTTGGGCTTAGGGTCCGATTGTGTCGTGGCTCGAAAATTGACCTTGGCATGTCAAGGATGTTGGAATCTTCCTAGTGTGGTCCGTTTGGGTGGGCAGGGCTATGTGGGTGGTCAAACAGGCGAAATGATGCAAATTGAGCATTTTTAGGCCAAAGCGGTGTGCTATAGCCTACAGTTCCAGAGATGGGCCGAGGGTTAGGGCATGCCGTGGGCTGAAAATTGACCCGGGCATGCCAGAGAGGCTTAGGAACATCCTATTATGGTCTGTTTAGTTAGGAGGGGCCATTTAGGTAGTAATACGTGCGGAATGGTGTAAACGAGATATTTTTGGGCTAAATTGGTGTGCCATAGCCTACGATTCTGGGGGTGGGCCCGGGGTTTAGGCGTGCTATCGGCAGAAATCGACCGGGGTGTGCTAGGGAGGCTGGAGAGCATACTAGTGTGGTCTATTTGGATGGGCGGGGCCATTTGAGTGGTTAAATTGGCAAAAATGGTTCAAACGGGCATTTTCGATTCAAATTAATATGCTAAAGCCCACAGTTTTGGGGTTGGGCCTAGGGTTTGAGCATGCCGTGGGTCGAAAATCATCCGATGCATGCCAGAGAGGCTGGAGAGCATCCGAGTTTTGTTCGTTTAGGTGGGAGTAACCATTTGGGTGGTCAAACGGGCGAATTGGTGCAAACGGGCATTTTAAAGCCAAATCGGTGTGCTACAGTCCATGGTTCCGGGGTTCGGGCGTGCCGTGGGACAAAAATTGGCCGGGGCATGCCAGGGAGGCTGGGGAATGTCCTAGTGTGGTCCGTTTGGGTGCTCGGTGCAATTCGGGTTGTCAAATGGGAAAACGGTGCAAACGAGGTATTTTTGGGCTAAATCGATGTGTTATAGACCACAATTCTGGGGGTGGGCTCGGGGTCCGGTAGTGCCATGGCCAAAAGTCTTCCAGGATGTTCCAGGGAGACCGGGGAGCATCCTAGTGCAGTCTGTTAGGGTGGGCGGGGCCATTTGAGTGGTCAAACAGAAGAAACGGTGTAAATGGGGCATTTTCAGGCCAAATCAATGTGCTATAGCTAACGGTTCAGGTGGTGGGCCTAGGCTTCGAGCGTGCCGTGGGTCAAAATTGATCGAGATATGTTACGGGAACTAGGGAAGGTCCTACAGTGGTCCGTTTGGGTGGGCGTAGCCATTTGGGTGGTCAAACAGGCGAAACGGTGCAAACAGGGCATTTTTTAGCCAAATGGGTGTGCTATAGACCACGGTTTTGGGGGTGGACCTAGGTTTCGAGCGTGCTGTGGGCCAAAAATTGATGGTGGCATGCTAAGGAGGCTGGGGATCATCGTAATGTGGTTCGTTTCGGATTCCGGGGCCATTTGGGTGGTCAAACGAGCATAACGGTGCAACAGGGGCATTTTCGAGCCAAATCAGTGTGCTATAGCCCATGGTTTTGGGGGTAGACCGGTGGTCCGGGCGTACCATGGGCCAACAATTGATTGAAGCATGTTAGTGAGGTTGGGTAGCATCATAGTGTTGTCCGTTTGGGTGGGCGGGGCCATTTGAGTAGTCAAACGGCCTAAATAGCGCAAACACGCCTGAGCCTCGAGAATCGTGGGCTATAGCACACCGATTTGATCCGAAAACACCCCAATCTAGCTGTTTCGCCTGTTTTACCACCCAAATAGCCCCTCCAACCCTAATGGCCCATACTAGGCCGCTCCTCAGCCTTTTTAGGGTCCTCGGTAAATTTTTATCTCTAAAAATGCTCGAGCCCCAGGCCTACCTCCAAAACCGTAGGCTATATCATGCCGATTTGGCCCGAAAATGCCTATTCGCACCGTTTTTCCCATTTGACCACCCAATGGCCCCGTTAACTCCAACGGCCCATACCAGGCCGCTCAACCTGCTGGAAGAGGGCGGTTGATTTTTTGCCAAAAACATAATCGAGCCCCACGTCCACCCCTGGAACCGTGGGCTATAGCAAAATGATTTGGCCCGAAAATGCCTCATTCGCACCGTGTCTCCTGTTTGACTACCCAAATGGTCCCGTCAACCCCAATGGACCGCACTAGGCTCCTTATCCTGCTTGGGTGCCCTCGATCAATTTTTGGCCCAAAACACACCCGAGACCCGGGAACACCCTTAGAACCCTGGGCCCTATTTTGCTAGACTACCTTGGGGTTCCCGATCAATTTTCGGTCTAAAACATGCATGAGTCCCGGACCTACCCCCGTAATCATGGGCTATAGAACATCAATTTTGCCGTTAAATGTTCTGTTCGTGCTGTTTTGCTCGTATATATGTCTACCCCAATTTTAACAACCACATTGGAGAGGTTCTTATCTATATTTTTCAATTAATGTTCACTTTTAGTATATGGGTATCTTCTAATTTTCTTGCTAGTTTCTTAAATATAGAGAGTTTAAGATGGGGCTATAAGGGGTTTGCAAGAATCTAAGCGTATTTTACTTTTTAATTTAGGATATATCGTGAGGGAAGTAGTGAATTTTTTTTACTGCCAGATTGATCTGTTTTGTTAGAGTTGTGATTGAGATGTGTTCTGATTGTGTGAATTTTTTTTGCTGCCGGATACTAAAATGACAACTATATTTTAGATAGTAATGATTATC
>NW_025875745.1:0-1133 GCF_002878395.1 Capsicum annuum
TACCAACGCAATCTAACACGTAATATATTGAATGCACATTCAATTGCTCAGTTTTACATACTTTTTTGTCAATTATACTGATGATGTATTATGTTTACAGAGACTGTGGTGTATTTGTTGCTGCCTTTGCTGAGTATTTGCTTGATGGTCTTGAAATTTCTAATCATCTAGATGATATTGATGCTATTCGTACTCATTATGGTGTGTTGCAGTGGGATTATGGAAAGAAGAAACAAAGCCAATATGCAGTTAGTGAAGATAAATCTACTGGTTGATTGTTGAAGAAAAAAGATGGTGTGCAGCAAATTTAGTTAGAAATGTCTTTGAAGCATTGATGTTAGATATGTTTTAATGTTGAAATGCTTAGGGTTGTTTCTGTTTTGTGTTGATACACTCGGAGATTCTTATTATGAAATGTTATGACGAATACTATATGTTTTGGTAATTGATACAATTTTGTATAATTGATGCTGAAATGTTAGTTTATGTTGATCAAAGTTGATATTCAATAACATTTATTCAGTTCCTACATAGTTTAATATCCAATATATATGCAGGTGCTATGCGGAAATTACATCGTTCATATGCAGTACTTTATATGCAGTATATATACAGGTCGTATATAGTTGTTACACAGTATGTACATAGGTTATATGCAGTTTATATGCAATATTTATGCAAATTTATACCAACAAAATATAAAACTTACACATTGTTGACACAAGTCCTATAAAGTAGTTATATAGTTTAATATATAATATATATGCAGGTGCTATACAGAAATTACACAGTTCATATGCAGTACTTTATATGCAGTATATATACAGGTCCTATATAGTAGTTACACAGCCTATACACAGGTGATATGCAATTCATATATAGGTCCTATACAGTAGTTACAATATTATATGAAGTATTTATGCAAATTTATACCAATATTCAGTATATATGCAATATTTATTTAGTTCCTATACAGTTGTTACATAGTTTAAGCACACTATTTCTACAATTTTATACATTTATCCCAACAATATATAGAATTTATATATTGTTGTAATAAAGTATCTATATAGTTTATAAAAGTAGTTATATTTTGAATATAACTACTTTTATAAACTATATAAATACTTTAT
>NW_025875746.1:0-3662 GCF_002878395.1 Capsicum annuum
CTAAACTAGTATATAAAAATCTACAATCATATTAAGAAAAACCTAATAAATGGTGTAGTATGATATAATTATATGGCTCAGTTCATTATTATATGATATTTGGACTTTTAATTAGAGTGGTTTAATCTGTGTACATCCTAAAATAGCAATTGCGAATTTCCTGGTTCAAATATCAAATATACATATATGGATCGATTCGATCGGTTCAGTTTCTAACCAACCATTTAATATTTATAACGACATTATAAAATGAATATTAGTACTAGTCTAAAAGGAAAAAAACTATAATTTTTTTAATCACTTAAGTTAAAAAGCTATTTTTGTAATCCTACCCAAACAAACTCCAGAAAAAACCTAATAAATGGTAGTATGATACAATTATATGGCTCAGTTCATTATTACATACTAATAACTAGAAACTTTTAGAGTGTCGTTAAATATGTGCACATTCAAAAAATAGCAATCGCGAAATCCTTGGTTCAAATATCAAATATACGATTGGCAATGATAAAGCTCCGGGCTTAGATGGTTTTAATGCTGTTTTCTTCAAGAAATCTTGGTTCGATTATCAAGCCAGATGTGCAAGAAGCTGTAAGGGAGTTCTTTAATACAAGGACTATGTACAAACCTATAAATTGCACCACCATTACAATAGTTCCTAAAAGCCAAAATCCTGCTAACATAAAGGATTATCAGCCAATTGCCTGTTGCTCTGTATAAACTTATCTCCAAGATTCTAGCTACAAGAATGCAACTTGTGATGCCTACATTAGTGCGTGAAGCTCAGGCAGGATTTATACCTGGAAGGAAAATTGGAGATAACATAATTCTGTCTGGCTCATGAATTGGTGAAAGTCTATACAAGGAAAAACATCTCTCCAAGATGCATGATTAAGATTGACCTTCAAAAAGCATACGACTTTGTGGAGTGGGTGTATTTGGAGCAAGTATATATTAACAAAATCAGGAATTCCAAATACTATCATCAATTGGGTTATGGCTTGCGTTACTTCTGTGTCTTTATAGCGTGTTGTTCAATGGTGAGCCCTTACCTCCATTTGAAGCTACAAAAGGATTGAGGCAAGCGGACCCCTATGTCCCCTTTTCTGTTTGCACTAGCTATGGAATACCTTAGCAGACAGCTTAATATGCTAAAAGAGGATAAGGATTTCCAATACCATCCAAGATGTGCAAAATTATCTATTAGTCACCTCTGTTTTGCTGACGATCTACTGTTGTACTCAAAAGGTACTGAACGATCTGTTGAAAAGCTCCATCAGTGTTAGGGCATATGGAGTTTTGATGATAGATATGTGAATGAAATATGTTGTGAAAGCTGGTCCATCCAAGTGAACAAAGCTCAGCTACAGATAAGTTATGGATAAAATGATTCTGCGTACAAACAGAAGTAGATAACATTTATCACATCAGAAGTTGAGTTGAACAAGAAGTCTTGCAGAAGTTGAGTTGAACAAGAAGTCGTGCAGGAGTTGAGTTGAATAAAAAGTCTTGCAGAGACAAGAGAAGAATCCTATTGAAAGAAGAATCCTATTTAAAGAAGAAGTGAGAAAGGGGGCAACAACAAGAAGAGTAAAACTATCTAGAGTCCTATTGAACATAGAAGATCACATCAATTGAAGGACTCTATGAAGTGTGTGCTTAAATACAAGAAACAAATTCAAAATCACTTACTCAATGCACTGAAAAGATAATCAACAATCAGCAAAATAGTTCACATACTTGAAGAAGAACCTGTTCCCTTACTTAGTGAGTCATAGACTATTTGTAGTAGGTAGGTTCTTTGAGTTGTAATGAGTCATTGTTCTAGTCTCAGTGATCTATAAACTGATTAGGAGTTATGTCTTCAAGTTAGGGAACTCGAAGACTTAGGAACACTTATCTTGGGAAGATTTATGTTTTTGTAGTGATAGGAGTTAGAAGTTTTAATTCTTAGTTTACAAGAAGTCTTGTAATTTTGTTGATTATTGAGGCTCAAGTGTTATAGTGTAGTTGGGATTAAATCCTATAGAGGTATAAGTTGTCACACCCTTTTTTTAACTCCAAAAAGATTAATTGATTTTAAGGTTTGAAAGGATTTTATTATTAATGTGACAAAAGACTGAAAGTTGTTTTGAAAAAGACTTATTTACATTCAAAACTCAGCGTCGCCAGTTGGCATAATCCGGTGTGCCAAGTCACCTTTGAAAATCCTTTTCAAAATGATTTTGACTCTTTAAAACTAGTTTGCGAACAGATATTCCGGCTAAGAAATTCTGTTGATCAAGGGAAAGGTGTTAGGCACCCCTTGATCCCGTGGTTCGACACGGTCGCTTTGTAGAGCGTATCGGCTAATTTGACACTATGAATGTATAAACCACACAAAGCACGCAAAGCAAATCAATCAAGCAAAACAAAATAAAACAATCGAAAATTAATATTCAGTCCAATTATACAGTCCCGAAATAAAAAAATATGGAAATATAAACCTTCTCTATTCTAGGCTAATCCTAAACTACCCTCCATTGCTTCACCTGACTCCTCGGTCCTTCACCACGAACATCTTCCAAGTAAAAGATACTTCGGGGCATTCCCCGGATAAATCAATACAAATCCCTCGAGGCATTCACCAGCCGAATGAATACCTTTTTAGTGAGAAAAAAATCAAACTATTCAACAAAATTTCAAACATTCCATGGAATTTCCAACATTCAACTAAAGCCTCCAATTCTAAACATTTGCCTACCCGACCTACGTTTGCCTAAACCAATCAATGCATCATGATACTATCAAATTCAATTAACATTCATTTCAAGTTAAACAACCAATGAAATCAAACTAATCAAAAATTACCAATTATATTAAGTATTTAATTCTCACCCCCAAATCCCTTTTAACTACATTATTAAACCATTTCGACTGTCAAATCACTTTTCAAAATCCGAAATCAACAACACATACCCCAACAAAGATTCAAACATTTAAGCATACCAATCATTCATATCTACAACAACAATAAACATTTACTCAAAATATTCAAAACCATACCACAAAATCACGATATTAACCAACTTTGATATAATAAAAAAAAGTAGAGTTAAGAGATGAACCTTTGAAGAATTGATTTCGTTGATAATAAAGTTAAGAAAGCCCAGACTATAAAACTTCGAATAGGACCTCAACGATGACGAACTCCAACTCCGATATTGAAGAATTTGCAACACAAAACTGATCGAGGTCAACGGAAAGCCAAACCCCGAAATAGGAACAACACCCAATGAATCCCCAAGGCCCGATTCCAATAACGGAACGCAAAATTAAACGAAACCAGAAATTCCAATTTGCGACAGGACCAAAAACTGATAGAAACTGACTCTGGTGAGCTGACAGTGACCAAAACGACATGGAACGGTCGGATTCCACCTAGCTCCTGTCCGGAAATCGAAGAAAAATAAAGGGATCTTTGTAATTTTGAGACTAATTCAGTCGAATTGACGAGGAAAACTAATTCCGTCGCTATAGTCGCCGGAAAGAGCTCGACCAGAAGTTGGGTTTCCCATCGTTTACCTTATTCTGTTGTCGTATTCGGTCAAACGGGCTTCATACTCTCATTTTCTCGCTTATTATGTGTGTGGTGTTCATGTGTGTATCTAAGTGTTAAAGAA
>NW_025875747.1:0-2051 GCF_002878395.1 Capsicum annuum
ATATATATATATATATTATAGAACTATATAATTTCTATACATATATCTTATATAGATACATATTTATATAATAACTATACCGTTTTTATATAATTATATTTAATTATTATTTTTTTAATAAAAAAAGTAAAATATTTTTTCAGTTAAAAATTTTGTAGCAAAAAAAAAAGAATAAAGGGGCGAATGGCCAAGTAAAGGGTCGAAAATGGCCCAATGGACAAAGGGAAGGATTGAAGATGCCAAATGGCCCAATGGCCATAAAGTGTCATTTCTTTTGGCGACATTATGTGTCCATATGCCCAAACTTGGGCTATTATTTTTTAAAAAGGCTATTCAATGTCCTTTTCTCAAAAAAAAAAAATTGCATGAAAAGTGTAAAAATATTTAAGGTATAGATTGACAAAAATATATTTATTCTTATACATAAGACGGAAGAAAGACTAGTTTTTAAAGATTTTTCTCATGGGAGACAAAACAAAATCACCCACGGGTCATCCCATGTATTTTTCTCATTTTTTCCTTTCCTTTTTATGCATATGTCAAATATCTATTTGCCCCATCTATACTACAAATATTTTTAAAACAACTCTTTGCTTACTTATCTTTCAATTTCTATTTTTTTCTTTTATCTTTTTTTTTAAAAAATTTTTTTTTTCTTAATCTTTACTTTTTTTCCTTTTCTCTACTCCACTTTTATATTTTTTCTCTAATCTTATTTTTTCTTTTCTTTAATTTTTTTTTGATTTCTTTTTTTTCCTCTATCTTTATTTTTTTGTTTTTCTCTTCTCAACTTCTATTTGTTATTTTTTATTCTTTTCTTCAATTTTTATTTTTTCATTTTTTTTAAAAAATGTTTTTCTCATTTTTTTCTTTTTTTTCTCAACTTTTGTTATCTCTTTTCTTTTTCTTTATCCTTTTTCAAACAACAAGTTACAACTATGGACAAGAATTGTTCTATAATTTTTGCCTTATAAGTAAGATTTTTTCAAAAGACTTTCAAACAATGAGTCGTGCCCTTAAATTTACTTCGACATCAAAGAAAGAAGAACTTCTTTGCGGATTATCCATCTTTCTGTTCATTAGGAAAATATAATAGCAGTTGCGGAAAAAAAGAGAAGATAAAATAAAGATTGAAAAAAAATAAAAATAAAATGATAAAAACAAAAATAAAAAAATAAAGGTCGATGCAAATGAATTAAAAAATATATAATGTTTGAAAAAAAGGAAAAAAAATCAAAGTTGAGATAAATGAATTAAAAAAAATCAAGAAAAAAAATAAAAATAGAAGTTGAGAGACAAATGAGCGTGAAAAGTGAAAACACATTTGAGATGTGGAGAAGCAAAAAGATATTTGTTCTATACATAAAAAGAACTGAAATTAGTCTTTAAAGACTTTTCTTATGGGAAATTAAAAAACAAAGGCACTCACTATGAAGGGTAAACTACATAAATAGCCCTCATAATGGATGATTTTATTTTTTTGTCCCTCGTAAAAAGAAAGTCTTACAAAACTAGCCTCCCTTCTTTTCTATATATAGAACAATTACCTATTCGCCCGTCTATATCTCAAATATTTTTAAACAATTCCATACTTATTTATCTTTTCAAGTTCTATCTTTTGTTATATTACTTTAATTTTTTATTTATTATTTTTAAAAAAAAAAAATTCTTAGCCCTTACTTTTTTTTTCTTTTCTCTTCTCAACTTCTATTTTTTTTTCTTTTTCATTTTACTTTGCTTTTTTTTTTTTTTTTTTTTTTTTTTTTTTAACCCTTTTTTTATTTTCTTTTCTCCTCTCAACTACTATTTTAAAAAAAAAAAAATTCTCTTTTATATTTTTTCATTTTTATTTTTTCTTTTCTCTTTTTTTCTTTGTTAATTTGTCTCATTCTTTTATTTTTGTTTTCTCTTTTTTTCTCAACCTTTATTTTTTCTTTTAACCTCTCAACTTCTTTTTTTTTTTTTTTTTATTTTTTTTTTTAATTCTTTGATTTTTATTTTTTTAAATATCTTTCTTTATTTTTTTCACTGCTTTTATTATTTTTCTTTTT
>NW_025875748.1:0-1297 GCF_002878395.1 Capsicum annuum
AACTCAAGACTTCTTTGGGTAACCACCAAACCCTCTTTAAGCCCATTTTTAGCTCTTTAAAATATGTTTTCTCTAAGAAATTAAGGCTGAAACTCTTACTCCGTTATGGCATACATTTATATAGTATCGTCATACCATTGACTTGTAAGTCAAATCTCTAAGCCATAAGATATCATATTATAATCTCTTCTTTAAAAACATAAATTTTAGACCACCATACTTTAAACCAGTCAAGAAGACTCATACTTTAAAACATTTACCAAACTATGCAAAGATAGTTCTTTTCAACGTTTCAACAAACATGTGGTGGTCGTGAAGTTTGTGCCAATTCATATAGCTCTTTCAATTTATATATATGTATGCATAAAATTGAGATTGAAGGTTGAATTGAGAGCATGAGTTTATTATATATATATATATATATATATGAGTATAAACCGATTTAAGGGGAAAGTCCTCAAGGACAAAATAACAATATCATTAGGAAATTCATGATGCATAACTGAAAACATAAATTCCAAAACCCCTTTATAAATTTCATGATTTTCAATGTTCAAAAATTAATGAAACTATTCCCTTATGCCCATGTAGTTTTAGGAAACTCCCCATGTACCTTAGATTTCTTAAGAGGAAAAGTGGAACCCAGATCTTGCTTAAGTTCATGAAATTCTTGGCTTCCAAGATGACTCTTCATCTATTGGGGAAGGACTAGGGTTTTCGATTTGGGATGATAAGTGTAGTTTTTGATGATATTTCACCCTAAAAACTCTTTAATTTTGTGTTATGGAAGAGCTATGATGAAGGAAAAAGACTAAATTTCTCTTCCTAAGGCCAGTTATTTAAAATAATTCATGAACTGGGCACCGATGCATCGATATCACATAAGTTCACTGCTTCATCGAAGCGACCATCGATGCGGCGCGTCGACTTTGCGTCGATTAACTGTCTCCAACATCCAAACACACCTCTAACATTGTTAAAAAAATCCAAACCTTCCCCGATACATCCATTTTACTCCTCCAAACATGAAATAACTTAAAAACTAACTCTCCAAGGTCGGGAAGGTCAAAAATAAAATCATCAAAGGCTAGGGGTTTAAAATGTGACTAAGTTTTTTTGACACTTAGAAAAAATTTCAGAAGATTGACCCTTCCAAGTATAATACGATGTGATATTTAGTCAAGAAAATCATGGGGTGTTACATTATCCCCCCTTGTGATCATTCGTTCCCGAATGACGACTTAGAATACAGACAAGCACGATTTCAAGAAGACCAAGGAAAATAAAGAAGGATGGA
>NW_025875749.1:0-1214 GCF_002878395.1 Capsicum annuum
TACCTTATCACGCACCCTCACCCATGTAATTATCCCTCCATAAAATGACAAAAATAACAACCCCTAACTAATTTTATCTTATTCTAACAACCCCTCCCTATTAAATTTTAACACCTCACATACCCCACCTCACCACCTACCTCACCTAACCCCTACCCCTACATACCCTCCCTATCTCATGGGATACACAAAGAAAAGACTAACTAGGAGCCCACGTGATGAGTGAGGAATTTCTATTCTTGAATTGAGAAAAGAAACCTTAGAGGAAAGGGGTAAGGGGGGACCATATTTTGTTTTGGGTGGTTTTCATTTTAGTATATAGATATACATAGAGTGAAAAAAAAAAGGGGAACTCACATTTTTTTTCACCTGAGATCTCAAAACATATACATAGAGAATATACAAAGAGGGGAGCATAAAACAGAGGGATTCCATTTTTCTTTCTCCTTTTTCTCAACCACAGTAACTTCGACACCATCATAGGCATACGGATTCACCAATAGACACACATACGTCTTCTTCTAATTCTTTGGTTCTTCTAGAAATGCACGCAAGAACTAGAAACCACACCCACACTTTACTGAATACGCACACAACACATTCTTCTCCGTACACGATTAACGCAAAAATCACAAACACCATACATAGTGAAGGGTGAGTGATGGAGAGATAGTAGTGAGTGGGAGAGGGTTCTGAACAGTAAGAGATATGAGAGATCAAGAGAGAGACGAACAAGGTTTGAATCGGTAAAGCTAAATGGAAATCGATAGGAATCCGGTGGGTTCGAGTTGGCCGGCGATCTCTTAGCCGGAGATGACTGTTTTTGATCTTTTTCAGGCGATTCCGTTTAGAAAACATTAAAATTCATCAAAAATGCAATCCTTTTCAGACTATTCGTGTTGCTGTTTGTGTTCACGAAGTTCCGGCAACTAGATTTTTCAGGTTTTCTCATATTTTTGGGCTCGAATATTCACACGCATTGTGGACTTCTGTTCGAGTTAGGTTTTCGGGGTCATCGTGGTTCAAACTGGTATTATTCGATTCGGGAGTTTGAGTTCGAGGTCTGTCAGTGGTGGTTCATTGGTCTCGGGTCTTCTGTCAGTTCAAGTTGGTCGAATAAAAGCCTCAATTTAAGGTCATCTCCTCATCTTATTCTTATTCTTAGTTCATTTTTATTATGGTGAGTGGTTGATTATTGTCGTCTTGACTTTCTC
>NW_025875750.1:0-1881 GCF_002878395.1 Capsicum annuum
AAACTTTCTTTTTGAATTAGTCTGATGAGGATGGAGCTGTTTGGGAGCCTATAAACTTGATTTACTACTAGAATAGTATTTTCTGTTTTACTTAGTTATCAGTACCGACACACGCACTACTCAGGCCCTATGCCCAATTATTTCTCTTGGTATAAGCATGAAATAATTTTTTAATCAGAAGTTTATTTAGCTGATCAAACCGAATAGAGGCAAGAATGACTTCAAAGACTCAAAACTTTCGTTTGAATTAGTCTGACGAAGATGAAGCAGTTGGGAGCCTATAAATTTGATTTACTCTTAGAATAGTCTTTTCTGTTTTATTTAGTTATAAGTACCACCACCCGCATAGCCGCACTATCTCACGCCCTATGCCCAATCATTTCTCTTGTTTCAAGTATAAAAAAAAAAAAAAAAGAGTTATCAGAACTTTATTTAGCTGTTCAAACAGAATAGACATGTATTTCTCACTTATATGTCATAAATTAATAAACAATAAAGACAAACTAACAATATATCACATAAAATAATTTGGTCACCAAAATTTAGAAGGCAGTAAGTTTGAAATGATAGTGTTGTCATCATGTTAGTAGAAATAGGATAATAAACAAAGGGAAGAACTAGAAAACTAAAAGGGTATGAAATAGTATATCACTTATTTGTAAATATGTTGAGAGAGAAAGGCACTTCATTTTATCATACAGTAAGCTCACTGACTATTTTTTCCTCACTTGACCATTTTGCATTGCTCCGTACATTCCATTTTATCTCTTAGTTTGACAGGACTATCGGAAATAGTCTCTCTACCTCCCAAGCATACACTCTACCGTTCCTAGACCCCAATTGTGGGATTACACTGGGCATGTTGTTTTAGTTTTGACCGGAAAAGTTCAAGAAAGAGACCTTTAGAACATTGTGGCCTAAAACTAAAGATGCGTATAATGTACCAAAATTCCCATCGAACTTGTTGTCTTAAACACTCTATGCGGGACGTTGGAATTAAGGAATTACTAAATATAGAAAGTGGCATTCGTTTTTAAATGGACTAAAAAGGAAAGTTAGAAACATAGGTTGAATATTTCAGCCATAATAACCATTTTTCATTATATTTCGTATAAGAACCATTACAGTTTATATTTACGATTAACACCACTAAGGTGATGTGTCACTTTCTGATCTATGAACAACTTAAGTACTTTTAAAAAAAAAATCTGTGATAACTAATTGTTGTGATTCTAGAATTGATTTCTCTTGTTACGCCATTATTCAGAACTAAACCATTTGCGTAAAAGAACAAAAGAAGAGGAAACAATGAATTAAAATAAAACAATGAATAAAAATAAAATATACCCTGTAGGCTTTATGCAGCCATGTTCGCAACTTTTCTTTTCCATTTGTCACGTAAGCTCCTCGGCTCAAACAAAATCTAGAAGTATCTTCTATATCCATTTGAATAAGCATTAGGGATTAGTTTTATTAGCCTAAATGGTTTAAGGTTAGTATCTAACAACCACCACGCCCCAAAACAATAAGGTGTTGTGTAGCAAGTATCTCCTACACTATTGAAACTAACAGCATAACAAAGTTCGAAAACCAACGGTGAGTCGAAGTAATGCTTGACCATAAGAGTATATGTAGAACATTTCGACAAAAAAGTTCTAAGTAAAAATATAAGTACTACAATAATCCTTTTAGCAGAAGTATTAAATTAAATGGGATTAAGCAACTAATGGAAAGGTGTCAATTCAAGGAGTTAGTGACAAAATAAGAATTGACCTGTGTTAATTAATAGCGATGTAAAGACTGAATTAGGAATGAGGAAAATTGCCAATTCAGCCAAGATGCAAAAATATTTTTACAACCTTGTAAGTTCCTCTCATGACT
>NW_025875751.1:0-1124 GCF_002878395.1 Capsicum annuum
TTTTTTCAGTTTTTTTAAGTAGTGTTGCTTTATTTTTACACTTTTCTTAAATGCTATTTTATAAAAGTGATTCTCAAATAGGAGTTTTCTAATAGCAATCCCAAACGGGCTCTAAGTAGGCGTTTGGCCATCAAAGTTTTTTAATTTTTTTTGAAAAATTATTTTATTTTAGTTAAAAAGTGAAAATAATAATTTTTTGCCATAAGAATTATTTTACTTTAGAGAAAATTATTTTAAAAAAGTAAAAATAATGAAATTTATTTTAACTTTTTATACTTCTATTTCTCTCACAAAATTTTAAAAATAACTCTAATTTATATTTATAATCAAACACAAAACTAACTCTCACTTCAACTTTAAATACAACTCAACTTCCAAAAATTATTATTTCATGATTACACGAGCATAAAAATGAAACTAGCATTTAGTGCCTATTTGAGATTGCTTATTTCCCAAAATAAGCACTTTTTTTTTTTTTTAAAAAAAAAGGCATTTTTTGAAAAAATAAAGTGTTTGATAAATTTTCAAAAATGCTTTTAAAAATAAGCATAAACAGTTTTTCTACTTCTGGGAAGAAGCAGAAAATTTCTGCAGTAGCGGAATTTTTTTTTATGACAAAAATATCTCTATCACACACACACACATATATGTTCCTTATTAATTAATTAACATATCTTACAAGTTTGATTAATGTTTGATTTTTAAAAATTTCATATTTACATCATAATTTTTATAATTTATATATTGTTATTTTATTTTCACTCATTTTCTTTAAATAAATTTAAAAATATCATTGATGATGATGACTAAAGAATATATATTTTTTTATTTTTTATTATTAATGATAACAATTAATAGATGAATCACGTTACAAGATTGTATTTTGATAGCATATGTAAATATTTTTTCAAATATTTAATTTTAAATAAAATATTCATGAAAAGTGATATATATATATATATATATATATGAATATGATGATTGCTTATTCGTAGTAAGTTTTGACACAGTAAAAATATATTAAAAAAATAATAAATAATAGATAGAATAAATATTATTTAATGGACTCGGGTTGTTCAATAATGATTGATTATTTAGGACCATATAAAGGGAAGCGTTATCAT
>NW_025875752.1:0-1415 GCF_002878395.1 Capsicum annuum
TTTATTGCTCTTGCGGTAGATTGTTTTTCTGGGTTGAGTAATGTCATTATCCATTGTCTGACATCTTTCATATCTGCTTGTCGTAGCTCTTTTGAATTTGAGTAAATCATTTGATGATCTCTCGAATAATAACTCCATATTGGGTTTCCATTAGTATAGTTATTTGCTAGTTCTTGGATAATCGTAGCTAGTCCAGTAAGTCGTTTGTTTACATAGAAGTCCGGTATGTCGATTCTGGGTATCTCCGGTTGTTGTGTAATATCTTCTGGTATGATCATATCTCTAGTTAGTCCTATTCCTTCTCTAAAACATGCTTTTATTAATATCTCTGTACCTCCAAGGTGTACATATTTTATTGGATCTAATTCTATCATCTGCTAAGTATAATTCTATTTGTGTATCTATTCCTTCTCTAAAACATGCTTTTATTAATATCTCTGTACCTTGTAGCTCTGGGGTTATGGTTTAGAAAAGTTTGTACTCTGTATATATTTTCTATGTATTTCTGGGCGGTGTAGTTGTAAACTTTTTTATCTTGGTTTAGGCTATCTCGACCACTTGTTCATACCCCCACAAGTTAACACATACCGAGATAGCCAGACTAATGAAGATAAACTGAAGTCTATAGCTACAAATCAGCTAACTCAGCAGTGTGCAGAGCTATGTCGATCGGAAGACATTAAAATTCCAGAGCTAGAAGGAGATGTTGGGACACTCCATAAAACCCATAACATTTATCAATCTACTTCTGCAGGTACAAGCAAAGGAGTTAATCGACCAAAATGCCAAAATATAAATATGAATAAAATATTTGAAAAATCATTTACACCAAAAACAACAAGTTATGAAACAAATTCAATAAGTAATTTAAACCAATATTACATAACAGGAAAAATAAATGAAAAAGAATATCTAATACTTTTGAATACAGGACAAGAAGAAAATTATATAGCAAAATATCTAGTAAAAAATGAAGAAATAAAGACTGATAATGATATGTGCCCAGATCTACCAAGAAGTTTAATAAATAATAAAAATATAGCAGAAAAAGAAGTAACAATAGGAGTTAGGAAAATAAAAATAGAATTTGAAGTAAAGGAAGAAATGCAAAAATAAACAAATATTAGAAATCAAAATAGATAATACAGAATATATGCAGATAGATTATATAGATTATGGATTAGAAAGTGAGGATAGTATATATGAAATTTCAGAAAATGAAACAGATAATGAAATAGATAGTGAAATAGATGAATCAAATGACTGAAGAAGATATAAAAATAATAACAAAGGAAGAATATTTAAATGATGAAAGAACGGAACAAAAAATAATATTTGACAATAACATGTTTGATGAAATAAAAGGAAAAGAATTAGATTTAAGTGTAGAGAAAATATTTAAAATACCAACAATA
>NW_025875753.1:0-1078 GCF_002878395.1 Capsicum annuum
TTTTTTTTAAAAAAAAATTGAAATGACTTTTTGGTTGTAATAATCTTCTTTTATATACGTTGCTTGATTACTAATTGATTATTAAATTGTGACTCTTAGTATAATCTCATTATTTACATTGGTTACATACTTAGAGGGATGACATTTTTTCAATATTTTTTTATTTTAAAATGACTATGATATTTATTATATAAATTGTTTGATTATAATTAATTGACAAATACAGGATTGTAGCATCATAAGTTTTAACAATAATAACAATACATACAACTTTTGAAAGACTTGATTTTTACCACAATATGAAATATGAAATAATATTAAATATTTAAATAATTAACAAAACAACTTTAATAAATAAATAATTAATAAAACATAAAATAATATGAAATAATTAACTACTAATCTTAATAAAAATTAATTAAAAATTCCTATGAGTTTTAATCCAATAGGAATGAATCTTAATTATTTTTTACCACAAAATGAAACATGAAATAATATTAAATATATAAATAATCAACAAAATAGTTTTTTGTTATGAAATGATAGTTTTTTGTTGTCAAATGTCAAGTAGCTAGTTCTTAAGATGCCACTTGACATAATTCTAGGCTGGACTATTTTGCTTTATTATATATATAGATATAGATATGAAATAATATTAGATATTTAAATAACCAACCAAATAGTTTTTTGTATAAAATGATAGTTTTTTGTTGTAAGAATTCAAATAGGTAGTTCTCAAGATGACACTTGTCTTAATATTGATGCTAACTTCTTTGTTTTATTATATAGATAGATATGAAATAATATTAGATATTTAAATAATCAACCAAATTACTTTTTGTTATAAAATGATAGTTTTTTGTTGCAAGAATTCAAATAGGCAGTTCTCAAGATGACACTTGTCTTAATTATTATGCTAACTTCTCTACTTTATTATATACTCCGTATAGATATGAAATAATATTAGATATTTAAATAATCAATCAAATAGCTTTTTTTTATAAAATGATAGTTTTTTGTTGTAAGAATTTAAATAGGTAGTTTCAAGATGACACTTGTCTTAATATTTATGCTAACT
>NW_025875754.1:0-5493 GCF_002878395.1 Capsicum annuum
AGGGGATGAAAAAGTAGCTGGTGTCCTCTCGTCCTGTGTATTGGAGTTTGGAGCCTCTCTATGTTCCATTTTCTCCAAATCAATACTAATACTAACATCACCTTGATGTGCCTCATCAGGCTTTATGGAAATTACTGGGCCCTTAGTCTAGGCCCGTGGTACTGTTGCCTGCCTTCTCAATCTCCTGGAAGGGCCAGGATGTGACATATCCTTAATAGTCTTTGTCTGTACAGTTACCACCGCAAGTACCTTTTTATTTACTCCCAGTATCTCAGGAACACTAGCCTCATCACACAACCTTTGAATTATACAAGGGAATGGAAGATTAGTCAACTCCCCAAATGCTCTTTAATGCAACTCATACTTGAGGATGATAGCAAAATCCACAACATATTCAACCATCATACAAGAAACCAATGTTGCTCTCTCCTACATCAATGTATTATCCGAAGTAGTGGGTATTCGTCAGTATCTGATTTCCAACTGCAAAAACTTTCCTTAAATGTCAATAGGCCCTTCTTAATCTTACCATGCCCCTCAATCCATGGGGTTGCATCACCCAAAGGTAAAATATAACTAGCTATCCACCTAGCCATCTGAACCCTCTCTTATCAGTGCTTAGCCTCCGGTATGACATGTTAATTATATGCGACTCTCATTCTGAGGTTATACTCAACTATAGATGTAAGAGTAATATAATCTGGGCCAAAGATAACTCTGCCAATAGTCTCTATCAAAATGTCAACTCTGACCTCTCAGACCAGTGTATGCTCAAGTTGTGGCTGCCTCACGAATCTTACTAGGCCTAGATATATGCCTATATGAAAGATTATGGTAGCTCGATATGATGCATAAAATTCTTATTCTATGTGGTGATAAAGCCTCTGGGTAGTTCCCCCTAACCATAAAGATGCTTCTCCTATTAGTGAGAATGGGAATAACCTCAGTCTGAGTACTTCCTAATTCAACCCTAGATTACATACGAACTATATATCCCTATGAAATTTGCAAGGTGCAAGTTTGTGTCATCTGTAGGTAGACCTATAAACATACCTTTAGATTTAAAAGTTGAATCATTATGCTTATGATGTCAAACTTGATGCCTCGGGGTAGAACAAGAGGAACTATGGCTCCAGTCTCTGTTGGCTCAACATATCCCAGGTCTTCTTCATCATTTATATATGTCTACACATACTGATATGCTGGGATTACTTAAACATGTGTACCTCTAGCTCTATTTTGATTTGCACCAAGTGCTGCTCGACGGTCTGCTGCTTGTCTCTGCTCATCTAGATCTACCTCTCTAGCTATTTACTAAGTTTCATCAGTTGCCCATCTTGGCTTTAGCTTGAACTAACAGCTCACCAGTCTGTCAATCAATAATTTTCTATACTCCTTTGAGAGGAGAGGGAGGTATAAAATCACGAACCCCTTCAGGAAGCTTATTTATTTTCTGCTCAAACATCCTACTAGGTATTTATACGACCCTCTCTGGATTCGGATTCAGTGGGAGTAAGGGATTAACTTTACTACATATTCTATACATAAACCGAAGTATGCATAAATAAGAAAAAAAACAAAAATAAAAACCCAAAAACTGCAAAAATATCAAATCACAAATCAATACCGTATTCCCCGACAATAGTGTTAAAATTTTGATGACATCCAAACTACACCTCCTCTCAGAATATGATACAGTCGCTGTCAAAATATAAGTAACCCAATGAAGGTTGGGGTCGAATCCTAAGGGAACACGTGGAATCGTAGATCTCAACAGTTGTAGTCAGCAGGCAGAACAAGAAAAGTAAATGGGGGGAATTTATGCAGTAATCTCGAGTAAGTAACGATATCAAGTTCGATTATAATCAATCATAGGTGAACACTAGGATTGTGTTCCCCCTGTCTTCTCTACTCTGTAGGATTATCGTGCTTTGTTGAACCAACCCGATACTTTCCATGCAAATTCAATAGGTTATGTACCGACTGCAGTTTTTTGGACGAGCAAAAGGAATTTACCCTTTACCTTTTGAGTCTCAAGATGTCGCCTTACTAAACCTTATCTTGATTCCAGTTAAATATTTCCTTTTGAGTCTCTAGTTATTAGATGAAATCTAACCATCTTACTTAGATAAAACCTAGAAGTGTGGATCAATAGTTAAACTCTAAATTACTATAGTTTTTATCTTTTCCTAGTCACTAATCCTTTTTTGGACTAAGTAGCAATATTTAGAAGGGATCCTAACGTGTGCACTTGTTAAGAAAACTATTATAATGAAGATAAAGCAATGCATGCATGGGTATTAGTTCAGAACACCAACAACACTTCCCTTACTTTGTCAATCCACCAGGGTTTCTATAACCCTAGCTAAAGGTTTTTAGCCGCTCATTCTTGTGAAGAAATCAATAACATTCATAATCGAAAGCATAGATGAAATCACAATGATAAGAAGTATAAAAAGCCACAACCATAACTGAATTAATCAATTGAATTCAATACAAGAGAATCCTAAGATAAAAATCGAATCTAGAAATCAAAATATATTTGTGAGTATAAAAAATGTGTAATTCCTACTAAAAAACACATAAAGGGTATTTATTGTACATAAGGAAACCCTATAACAAAAGCCTAAAAGAAATAAGAAAAAATAGGATCGGTGGCCATATGTGGCCTGTACTTGTGCCCTGACCTTGGGCGCAGGTACCGAATGAGAATATCCTGAAAGTCAGCTCTCAAGATTTTGGACTTCTGGCATGTGCTTTACCTACTTGCATTCTGTAGGTCCCACTTTTGCTCCATAGGTTGGCTTAGTAAGTGTCGGGAGTCATATTATCACCTCTTCTTCAATTCTCAAACATGCTTTGATCACAAATAAACCGAAAAGTGTCTCGATCATCCATAATTGCTCCAAAAAGTGGCCAAAAACACCTTATTTCAGCCTTTTCACAAACTTAGCATCCAAAACATAGATTCCTACAAGAAATACCCAAAATGCATCATATCTAACAAAATAACCTTTGAAACTTACATATTTTCCTCGTTTTTAGAATTGAAAGTGCTATATTTCTATAGAGCATCAAGTAACATCACAAATATAAGCGAGATAAGACTCGCAACCCCTCAAAATAAATCTCTTTTCCCAAATATAAGAAATCATCCCGTAGATCTCTGCTAGACAATTAAGTTTATGCTGGGCATGGCTAAGGTATTGGTCTTGGCAAAACAATCCAAGACTAAACAATAGTGGGATAAATAGTCCATGCCTAGAATCCTATCAAAATCCATCATATATAACATAGTAAGATCAGGCTGAGTATCAAACTCTCGAATAGTCACAACACATGATCTATAAATCTGATCCACTACTAAAGAATCACCTACAAGAGTAGATACACATAATGACACAGATAATGAATCCTAAGATAACTGTAATTGTGGGGCATGATAAGCAGACACATAAGAATAAGTGGATCCCAAATAAAATAAAGGAAAGGCCGACTGATGACACACCAAGATCATACTTGTGAAAAAAATATCTGAAGACTCAGCCTCAAGTCTAGCAGATATGATATATAACTGACCATGCCCTCTACTTGACTGGTCTATTGACCGATCTCCTATCCTACCTTTTATAGAACCTCTACGAACACCTTAGAGACCACCCCTACAACTGTGCATACCCCTTCTAGGCGGGGGTAGAACTACGCAAATCAGTGGAACACTCTGAGCTGAAAGAACCATTGCTCGATAACTGGGCCACTCTATAGAGAAATGACAAAATCCCTACAACTATAACATGCCCAGGCACTTTACTAAAACTAGAAGATTCGGCTGACCTGGAATAAACATCACGACTATGATAACCAAAAGATAAACCCCTTAAAGAAAGACCACTACCTGTCCTGGATAATCACTGTAACTAGGCTGACCTCCAATAGTAATCTAAAGTACAGACTACTAAACTAACCATGATACTGATATGGCTAATATGGAGGGTACCTACCAAGAGAACCACTACCCCAGAATTGTAAGCCACTATGGCTTCTACTAAAGCTACCCTGATATTACAACATCTTATTGCTACCCTCTTGGGATTCATGATACATCTTTTCCATAACTTGAGCATGACCAGAAACCTCAATGAAAGATTTACCCACAATAGCCAAACTCTGTATAGACATGTAAAGAAAAAGTGTCAATCCCCTAACAAAGCAGCGAACCATCTCATACTCAGTAGTCAAAATAAAAGTTGCATGCCTAGAAAACTCATAAAATCAAGCCTCATACCCCTCCTAAAAATTTTGGAGCCCTTCTCTAACCTCTAGAACTGATCCCTCAAATAATCCCTAAGACTGCAAGGCATATTATTCTCCAAGAAGATCTTAAAGAATTTTGTCCATGTCAATGGGGGAGATCCAGCTAGCTTGGAATACTAATGTCCTCTCCACAATGTCAAGCTGCTAAGTCTAACTGAAAAGTAGTGTAATCCATACCACAAGTCTTAACTAGGCTTAAATTATGGAGCCCATCTTTACAAAAAATTAAGAACTCATAAGCACTCTCACTCAATGCACAAAAAACCTAGGCAGAGCTAATCTCAAGAATCTATCCAATATCTTCTACTCCTCAATAAATATATCAGGTTGGCAAACTATCGAATGAGCAACCACCAATGTAGGAGGGGCCTCAACTCTAGGAGCTACAGCTATAGGCTATGCCCCCTAGTACTACTCTGATCTATAGATGGTGTACCATTATGTAATCCCAAGACTTGAAATAATCCATCCTTAAGCACTGAAGAAGAAATAAACCCTAATGGATCCTGAGTTGGTCCTGGGCTCACCACTAGCTAGAGTAGAAGAATCTCTAGCTCAAGAGCAAAAATAGGGTCTGGTAAAGGCCCCATTTGCTGGCCCCTATCTAGAGATATATTTCTAAACTCTCCACAACCTTTAGGTCATCCACAAATAGAGACAAGATCCCTAGGCTCAGTCTTAGGATCCTCATCTCGTGTAGCGGCAGTACGTGTCCTAGCCATCTATAAAAAAGAGTAAAACCAAAGGAATTATTTAGAAACCAACTCAGACTCATAGCATAAAATGAGTGAAAGAAGTGAAGAACTTTTAAGAATATCCTATAGCCTCCCAAAGATAAGAAACAAATGTCATTATTTCGATCCATGGGACTTTACTAGACACTTGCTTTTGTTCCAATAATACTAGTGAACCTAGGCTCTGATACTAATTTATCACGACCTAATTTATGAGTCATGATTACACCTACTTTAAACTACTAGTGGATAAGTCAAATCGTAGCTCAGAGCTATAAAAATGGAATAGTTTGGTGGAAAATAACTTACAATCCAGAAATCAACAATTAAAGGCTTATAATAATAAGAATAAATATTGTATAAAAGATAGATAAAGAATCAACAATCATCCCATGACCTAGTAGTGTAGTTACAAGAGCTATTATAAATGGAATATAAGTACTGA
>NW_025875755.1:0-1504 GCF_002878395.1 Capsicum annuum
AGGAGTAGTTGAGCTTGAGGTAGCAAAATCTTCCTCATGTGCTGAAGTGAAGGAGAAGCATGCCGAGGACCCTATTTTTATGTAAATCCAGAAAGGTGTAGGGCAGCAGAAAGTGATGTCTTTTGAAATTGGCGGTGATGGTTTTTTGAGATATCAAGGTAGGTTATGTGTGATAGATATGGATGGTTTGCGAAAAAGAATTCTTGATGAAGCTCACACTTTGAGGTATGTTGTTCACCCAGGCTCTACTAAAATGTACCATGATCTTAAAACTATATATAGGTGGAATAATATGAAGCGTGATATGGCTAATTTTGTCTCCAAGTGTTTGAATTGCCAACAAGTTAAATTGGAACATTTGAGGCCACGTGGTACTTCCCAAGAGATAGCTTTGCCTGTGTAGAAGTGGGAGATAATTAATATGGACTTCATAATGGGACTTTTGAGGTCCCAAAAAAAGTATGATTCCATTTGGGTAATTGTGGATCGGCTGACCTAGTAAGCTCACTTTTTGCCTTTGAGGACTAACTATTCGGGAGATGAATACGCTAAGATATAAATTGATGAAATATTTCATTTGCATGGGGCACCTGTATCCATTATATCCGATCGAGATATACAATTCTCATCACAGTTTTGGAGATCTTTTCAGAGGGGTTTAGGTACCTAAGTGAACCTAAGTACTGCATTCCACCCTCTGACCGATGGGCAAGTAGAGCGCACTATCTAGACCCTTGAAGATATGTTAAGAACCTGTGTAATTGAGTTCAAAGGTAGTTAGGTAGATCATTTACCATTGATAGAGTTCTCCTACAATAATAGTTAAATGCTAGTATTAAAATTGCTCTTTTTGAAGCACTTTACAAGAGAAGATGTACATCACCAATTGGGTGGTATGAAGTGGGTGAGACGCGGTTGTTTTGGCCTGACCTGGTTCATTAGGCAATGGAAAAGGTAAAAGTTATTAGAGAATGACTCAAGACCGCTCAAATTCATCAGAATTCCTACACTGATGTTAGAAGGAGAGTTGGAATTTAAGGTTGGTGATTGGGTGTTTCTAAAGATCTCCCCTATGAAGGGAGTCACACAATTTAGGAAGAAAGGAAAGCTGATTCTTCATTATATTGGACCGTATCAGATTGTGAAAAGGATAGGTGGGTTCGCTTATGAGTTAGAGTCCCCCGCAAATCTCGCTTATGTCCATCCTGTGTTTCATGTGTCCATGTTGAAGAAGTATATTGGAGATCATTCTCTAGTGTTTCCTGTAGAGAAGATAAGGGTGACAGACTCCTTGACATATAAAGAAAAACCTGTTTCTATTCTGGATCGTTAAGTCTAGAAGTTAATAAGTAAGGAAATAGTTTCAATTAAGGTGTTGTGGAAAAATCAAAAAGTTAAAGAAGCTACTTGGGAATCATAGAACGACATGCATGCAAGATACATAAATCTTTTTGATCTAGTGAATGACGAAATGGAAGGTACAATCCTTGCCTTATTCTTTTTA
>NW_025875756.1:0-1146 GCF_002878395.1 Capsicum annuum
GTAACTCCAGTGAGAAAGTTCCTTTGAAGGATCACTTGGCAATACTTGAGCAGATGATCAGCTTCTTGAGAGCCAACATCACGCGTGTGATGATACCAGGTCTTGAATTTCTTCGAGATATTGACACTGTGGTTATTGATGTTGGACTTATGATGTACTCATTATATGAAGGCGAGTGGGAGAAGGAATATATAGAATTGAGAGAATTGAACCGTTCACTAGTTCTTGATTTGATGGGCAACATTCAATGTATCAACACAGCAATCTATGTCACTATTCGGAAGTCATTTCAACTTAACTTGCCAAGGATTCATGGATTAGGTTATGTTGATTTCCTTTTAAACAACTTGAAGGAGCTCCAAACCATCCATTCAGACTCACTAGCTTCTGTCGCAAACCCACTTCAAATAATTCAGATGGAACTTGAGGGCTTGCAACCTTTTCTAGAGGCTATTGCAGAAGAGCAGCACAAAGGCATCGACCAAATTCAACATTGTGCAACACAACTGTTTGACATAGCATATGAGGTGGAATACTTAGTTGATGCTCGTATTAGCAGAGAAGCTCCTGTATGGTGCATCGAACGTTGGCTCTTGGATATCATGAAGGAGATTGCTCTTATCAAAGACATGGCAGCAGAGATTCATGAAATGAAAATGGTTGGCGGTGCAGTGAACGCTGTCACAGCTCATAAGTCATCAAATTTGGTAAGGTCTTCAAGGATGAATCAAGAAATAATTGGTTTTGAGGATGTCATAGAAAAGTTAAGAGACCAACTAATAAAAGGCACCAAAGGACGAGATGTTATCTCGATTGTCGGTATGCCAGGTCTAGGCAAGACGACGTTGGCCTACAGACTCTACTATGACAGGTCAGTCTCTTCTCACTTTGACATTCGTGCACAGTGTTGTGTGTCTCAATTATATTCACGTAAGGAGTTGTTAATGGCGATTTTACGTGATGCTATCAATGAGAAATTTGGGCGTAGCAAAAAACAACCTGATGAATTAGCGGATCAGCTTCGCAGAAAACAACCTGATGAATTAGCTGATCAGCTTCGTAAAACTTTACTTCCCAGAAGGTATCTTATCCTCGTCGATGATGTGTGGGAAACTAGTGTGTGGGATGATCTGGTAGGTTGTTTCA
>NW_025875757.1:0-2293 GCF_002878395.1 Capsicum annuum
TGGGGAAGGGGGGCTGCCAAACAATAATGGTAGTTTGTCCAATGGGGTGGGGGGTAGGGAAGGGGTATGGAGAAGATGACTTAGGGGTTTTTGGGTGAGTGGGTGGGGGGGTCTAAATAATTTTATAATTATTGAGAAAATGCCATGTGTCAGTAATTAATTGGTTAGTATGTTATATATTTTTATCCTTTAATTTAATTGTGTATATATTAATGAGTTGGATGATTAAAATGAGTTGGCATAATTTAATTGGTCAATTAATCCACGTAAGAAGCGATTGTAGCCACACGCGTGAGGATTTATAGCAGATTGTGTAAAAAGTGTCAAAGTGACACACTTTATGGCTATTTGTGGTGCCAAAAGTAAACAACGTCCATATGAGGTGCCTAAATAAAAGATCGTGCCAAGTTTAGGGGGCCACCGATGGGTTTGACCTTATTTATATGATGTTCATTCTTTATTATGCATGTTATATTCCTAAAATGCTGTCGATTTATCTCGTTATTAATTTATTTATTGGTGTGAATATGATATTCATAGAAAACAGAATCATATAATTCAGTTCCTGTCGAAATCCACAAATATAATTCATTTCATTTACAGAGAAACATTAAAGGTCCAATATTCCCACTTTTCTATTTAATTTTTTTCTTTTAATTGGTTACATAGAAGTTCACATCTTTGTTGTGCGTTGTTAATCGTCCATTTCAGAAATACCTTCATTTACTTTTAGAGTTATTTTCATTCCACACCACAATTTGTTTCGCCGCATGATACAAAATCTATTCGAGTGGTTTTTAAAGATTTATCAAAGAAGAACAACAACAAGACCAGTGTATTCCCAAACAGTGGGATTTAGGGAGGGTAAAATGTACGCTGTCCATACCACTACCCCCGAAGAAGTAGAGAAGCTATTTCCGATAGACCCCAAGCTCAAGATAAATAAATAAAAAAAAACACAAAGTTGTAATGAAATGTGAAGCAGGATGGGTGTCTTAACAGAAAGAAAGAATCAGAAATAGTAAAATAGAACTCAGAGCAATACAAGATAGGGGAACTAAGAGCCATAAGTTCTAAGAAATAAGAAAAATGAAATCTGGAATTGGGTACCTGCCTAGTAGTAACCTACACTCACAGGCCAAAACCACCCACCACACCAGTCTATCTTGACTAGCGGCTCCTACCTATCAACATAATCCTACGATTACTACCCCGACTAAATAGGGACTCTCCTAATTTCTTGCTACACCCATGTACTCACCCTAGCCTTCTACCCTTATCCGCGACCTCCACACCATCCTATCTAGGGTCATGTCCTCGGTAAGCTAAAGCTGCTCCATGTCATTTCTAATCACTCCCCTCCAGTATTTTTTCGTCCACCCTTTACTTCTCCTGAAGCCATCCAAGGGTAGCCTCTCACACCTGCGAACTGGGGCATCTGCGCCCCTCCTCATCATATGCCCAAACCATCTCAGCCTTTCTTCCTGCATTTTGTCCTCCACTGAAGACTCTTCCACCTTCTCTCGGAAAATCTCATTCCTAAATCTGTCCCCTTTTGTAAGCCCACATATCCAGCGCAATATTCTCATTTCCACCACCTTCAAATTTTGAATATGGGAGTTATTGACAGGCCAACACTCCGCTCCATACAACATGGTTGGAAAGACTGCCACTCTATAGAATTTGCCTTTAAGCCTAAGGGGCACCTTTCTATCACACAACACTCCAGAGGTGAGCCTCCACTTCATTCAACCAGCTCCAATATGATTAGAGACGTCCTCGTTAATCTTACCATTCCCCGAAATCATAGACCCAAGATACTTAAAACTATCCTTCTTACATACAATTGGGAATCCAACCTCACCACCACTTCGTCTTCCTACCTTAAGTAACGAAACTTGCACTCCAAGTACTCCGTCTTGGACTTACTTAACCTGAACCCCTTAGATTCTAAGGTTTGCCTCCATACCTCTAATTTCTTCATTCACACCCCCCGCGTCTCATCAATCAACACTACATCATCTAGAAATAACATATACTAAGGCACTTTACCTTGAATACTCTGCGTCAACACGTCCATCACCAGCGCAAATAGGAACGGACTAAGAGTCAAACCCTGATGCAACCCTATATCAACCGAAAAGTACGCTGAGTCTCCTCCTGTCATTCTCACCCGAGTCTTACCTCTATTATATATGTCCTTAATAGCTCTGGTGTACACTACGGAAACCCTTTTCACCTCCAAGCATCTCCAAAGAACCTCCCTAGGGACCTTTTTTATAAGCCTTCTCCA
>NW_025875758.1:0-1735 GCF_002878395.1 Capsicum annuum
AGAAGAATCTCTAGCTCAGGTATAGGAAAAAAGCCTGGAGAAGATGACGAATCATGGCCTCTAATAGGGGATACATCTCTAGGTTGTCCACAACCTCTAGGTCATCCATATTCCATAACTGGAGTATGATCCTTGGGCTCGGTCTCGAGATCCTCATCTCAACTAACAGTAGAACGCATCCTGGGCTTTTGTGGGAGAATAAATTTAAGAGAATATTCTATGAACCAACTCAGACTCTTCAAAAGGTATGAGTAAAAGAAGTGAAAAACTCCTAATAATGTCCCATAGTCTCCCGAAAATAGGAAATGGATGTCAATGTTTTGATCCTCGGGACACTACTAGACACTTGCTCTTGTACCAACAATACCAGTGAAATTTTAGCTCAAACCGGGTATTAATATCATAATCATATCCTCCGACCTTGTCGGGTATAATTATATCATCATCATATCGTCCAACCTTGTCAGGCATTATTATTACATCAATATATCCCCCGGCCTTACCAGGCATTATCATCAAATCAATATATCAAAATAAAGAATAAGCTCCTTAAGGGCTAAAGTAAATGACAAGTAAGTAAATAACAATCTCCATGAGGGATAAAGAAAAGTGCAAGCTCCACGAGGGCTAAAGTAAAGTCCAAGCCCCACGAGGGATAAAGTAAAAGAAAAGTAAGGAGAAGCATACATTTATATCTCATCATCCATCGTCAAGGAAAATTTATCCATAAATATATAATAATATATAGAATGAATATTACAAAGCATTAACGGGTCCAACATGGTTAGTAACATAGCTTCTCATGCAGTTAATAAAAATACCTTTTAGAACCCTTAGTATCATGACTCATAATATTAGCAACAAGAAGGCTTTCTAGCATAATCACTAGTTTGGTTACTAGATAAAAGCATAACAAGAGTCCAAACATAATCTATATAGAATTATTATATATAGTCAAGGATGATTTTCCAAATAGTTTATTTGCATAATTACTAAGAAAGATCATAACTTTGGCAATAGTATATTTAATGACTCGAACACTAGTCTAAACAATGGATTAATCAAGAGTATAGTCGAAGATTCATCATAACAAAATACATAATTTAGTCATTTAGACCTTGGGCATAAGCATAAGCAATATCATGTACAATGGTCCATTAGAAGTATATTCATCGGCCTACTATTGGCCTAAAGATATTTCATCATTAGTATGAACAATGGTGAAAGCTTTACATGATCCATAATTTATTCATAGCGGGGTTAATAACATTATTTATGGCTTAGGTCATATTATAGTCAAGGGCTCATTTAATAGCATGCTCACTAGCCCAAAAAATAGATAATCGTAATAACATAATTAATAGCTTGACATAAGCTTTAGCCAACAAGGCATACAAACACTAGTAAAAAAAACTGAAAAAATTACCAAAAAAAACCGACTTGTGGTCGGTTTTTGATATTTTAAAAAGAAAATAAAAAAAAAGCCACCACATGTGGTCACTTTTATATTTTAAAATTTTAAAATAATTATTTCAATAATATTTATATTAATTATTAATTATTTTACAAATAAAAATAAAAGAATAAGAAAACCGACCACTTGTGGTCAGTTTTTAAAAAAAAAAATTAAAAAATATTTTTAAAAATCAACCACTTGTGGTCGGTTTTTAAAAATTACTTTTTGATTTATTTTTAAGAAAAACTGAACACCAATGGTTGGTTTTAAAAAAAATTT
>NW_025875759.1:0-2321 GCF_002878395.1 Capsicum annuum
AAACTGCTCGACTAATCTCCTCACAAAGTGAATGGCCTCAGTGGTACTCAAAGATCGTCATGATCCTCCTCATCCTCAACTCTACCACCCTTTCTCAAACCTTCATAGTATGACTCAACAACTTAATACCTCTATAGTTGTTACAACTCCAAATGTCTCCCTTATTCTTATACACTGGAATCATCGTACTCCACCTCCATGCTTCAGGAATCTTAGCAGCTCTAAAAATAATGTTAAACAACTTTGTCAACCACTCCAAACCTGCCCCGCTAGTGCTCTTCCAAAAATCTACTGGAATCTCGTCTGGCCCTGTCGCTCTACCCTGCCGCATCCTGCGAATAGCCCCCTTGACCTCCTCAACCTCGATACGCCTACAATAACTATTGTTTTATTGTAGTTTACAAGTAGTAGATGAATGTCAATTGCCTTTGAGAATTTTTTTTTATAAAGGTTGAATTTAATTAAATAAATTATTTAAAAAATGTTGAATTTAATTATTGTATTCATCTTTATTATTTAAACAAATATCCTATTTAGTATAACGTTCGAACTCAATAAAATGAGGTACACGCACGTACACCTAAACTAGTGATATATAAGGGCACGTGTGTCCCATTACCCATTTCAAATTCTGGATAGTTCTGAATTCTCGAGTGGAACACCATAAATAGAGTATACCTCGTTTCACTGAATATTTACCCTTTCGGCGGCTTTCTAGAATTCAGCCATAAAAAAAGAGTTTTCTCGTGCCCCCCTTTGTTCTTTTGCTTAACCGTCTCATTCATCTGCTTTCTCAGGTTTGTTTCTTCCTTTCCTCTTATTTTCCTTCTTCAATTTCTATGGATCATTATTGTTATTATTATTATTGCTTTTTGTTGATTTATATAATTATTAAGCTCTCATTTGATCATAGATTCTGAAGTTGAAACTTTGAAAATTTTAGTTTTCAACTTGTAATTTTTGGAATTTCAAGGATATGTATTTTACTTGAAATTTTTTGAGTTGATGGTGAAGAACACGCTTAAAGTATGTTTTTATTTTTTTAGTTTTCAAGTTGTAATTTTTGGAATTTCAAGTTGTGCTTGGATATGTATTTTACTTGAAATCTTTTGAAGTGATGGTGAGAAACACGCTTAAAGTATGTTTTTTTAGTTTTATATCTGATTTATAAGGTGTTTGAGTTTACTACCTAAGCCTCACTAATTATTTATTAAAACATGCCTCAACTACTAATTGTTTGAGTTTATACAAGAGCAATTAGTAATCTAAGTGTGTTTTGATAAACAATTGGTGATAGTTCGGGTAGGAAAATAGTTGATAGTTCAAGTATCAAACTCAAAACAATTGAAATATTTTACGTGTGTTTTTTTATTGTTCAGTCAATTTTTTTGATTGAAATTTTGAATATTAAGCTATATTGAATTTCATGGCCAAGTAGAAGATAGTTTTTCAAAAACGCTAACTAAATGTTTGATTTCAAGTTACCATATGTGCTTGTGGTTCAACTAAACTCAAGAATCGGAAGAAGACTCAAAAGAAAAAGAAAATATCCTTTTTGGTATCCGTGGAAGTCAAATTTGATTGACAAGAATATACATGACATGCACATGCTGAGGAGGGATTGAATGAAGGAAAATGGAGAGTTGTTCAATGAACTTTTTTTCACTGTTGCTAGCTCTCAAAATTGTTCTTATCATATCCCTCAAAATGGGGAAAGAATACATTTTAAAATGTTAATTTGTTAGAAGTTTACTGATTACAATGTCAGGGGAAAGAGGCAAACATTCAAGACAGAGGACAAAGTAAATTTCTTGGCGCCAAAGAATAAAACATATTTTTTTAGTACTTTACCTTCTTGAGTATTCTTTGTAATAGAGAATTGAGTTTATTTCATAGAGTTGGTGTGGGGAAATGCTTTGAGTGAACCTCTTGTAAGGAGCAACTGTTGTGAGGTATTCTCTTTCAGATATTTTTTGACGTTAATTGAAGTTTTATCTCTAATTTTGTACTCTCTTTTGTGCATTAGTTGTTTTGGTAAATTTTCTACTCTCCGCTTGTGGACGTATTGACAAATCATGCTAAATTTGTGACTCCTTTTCAGTTTTCTATTGTCTTTGTTATTGTCATTATAACATTCTTGAGCCCAATTGTGCACTACCCGGAATTCAGCCGATATGTTTGCTGTATTGAGATTGCGGCTTTCTGGTTGACAACTTTCGTTTACACCCCTTAAAAAAAGAGGGAAAAAATGGCAGGTTCCCGTGTTGCACATGTTGCGTATAAGGGTCCAAGTGTAGTGAAGGAGATTCTGATCGGTATTG
>NW_025875760.1:0-1444 GCF_002878395.1 Capsicum annuum
TTTGAATAATGGTCGGGTCAAAATTTTGTTTCGTTGTCTACTTATTTGCCTGAGAACACTTCGTGTTTACATTCAAAGGGGGCATGATGTAGACACCTAATTTTGTCCCTCCCGAAGTCCAATTTTATCCATTTTTGTCTTACCTTATCACGCACCCTCACCCATGTAATTATCCCTCCATAAAATGACAAAAATAACAACCCCTAACTAATTTTATCTTATTCTAACAACCCTTCCCTATTAAATTTTAACACCTCACATACCCCATCTCACCACCTACCTCACCTAACCCCTACCCCTACCTACCCTCCCTCTCTCATGGGATATACAAAAAAAAAAAGACTAACTGGGAGCCCACGTGATGAGTGAGGAATTTCTATTCTTGAATTGAGAAAAGGAACCTTCTAGGAAAGGGGTAAGGGGGGACCATTTTTGGTTTTGGGTGGTTTTCATTTTATTATATAGATATACATAGAGTGCAAAAAAAAAGGGGAGCTCACGTTTTTTTTCTCCTGAGATCACAAAACATATACATAGAGAATATACAGAGAAGGGAGTACAAAATAGAGGGATTCCATTTTTCTTTCTCCTTTTTCTCACCCACAATAACTTCGACACCATCACTGGCATACGGATTCACCAATAGACACACATACGTCTTCTTCCAATTCTTTGGTTCTTCCAAAAATGCACGCAAGAACTAGAAACCACACCCACACTTCATTGAATACGCACACAACACATTCTTCTCCGTACACGATTAACGCAAAAATCACAAACACCATACATAGTGAAGGGTAAGTGATGGAGAGACAGTAGTGAGTGGGAGAGGGCTCTGAACAGTGAGAGATATAAGAGATTGAGAGAGAGACGAACAAGGTTCGAATCGATAAAGCGGAATGGAAATCGATAGGAATCCGGTGGGTTCGAGTTGGCTGGCGATCTCTTTACCGGAGATGACTGTTTCTGATCTTTTTCAGGCGATTCCGTTTAGAAAACATTAAAATTCACCTGAAATCCAATCCTTTTCCGACTATTCGTGCTGCTGTCTGCTTTCATAGAGTTCCGGCAACTAGATTTTTCAGGTTTTCTCATATTTTTGGGCTCGGATATTCACACTCATTTTGGACTTCTGTTCGAGTTAGGTTTTGTGGATCATTGTGGTTCAAACTGGTACTATTGGATTCGGGAGTTTGAGTTAGAGGTCTGTCAGTTGTGGTTCATTGGTCCCGGGTCTTCTGTCAGTTCAAGTTGGTCGAATAAAAGCCCCAATTTAAGGTCATCTCCTCATCTTATTCTTATTCTTAGTTCATTTTTATTATGGTGAGTGGTTGATTATTGTCGTCTCGACTTTCTCTTTATCTTATGCATGAGGTGAATGATGAATGTCGAATATTATTGATTGTGGATTGCTGAAATATTATTGTGAATTAATAGTCGAAGC
>NW_025875761.1:0-1743 GCF_002878395.1 Capsicum annuum
AAAAAATAGAATAATAAAATTAAGGAAAAAAATAAAAAGTAAAAATAATAAAAATTAAAATTTGAGAGATAAATGAGTATGAAAAGTTTTAAAATATAGTTAAGGTGTAGATGGGCAAAATGATACTTTTAGCATATTAAAAAGTAAGGAAGTCTATTCTTCAAATACATTCTTATTTGGGGTCAAATATCTAAACCTACTCATATTTGGATCATGACATGCAATTTTCTGCCTTTTTTTATTGGGCGCAGGCTTCCCGTCTAGTATAACATTATATCTCAGTAGTTGCTAGATTAAAAAAAAAAATACCCGTAACATAAAAAATATTATAACTGTTAAATAATTAAAGCAAAATATTAAACTTAATTGTAAAACGCTAACAGAGAAGAAATGAAGATAAAAGGTACTTTTCTTACTACTCATTTTCTTCTTATATACAATGGAATTGGAAGACTATATATATAGATAAATTTCAAACTTCTCCACTAAGCTAATGGAAAAGCTTACTTAACAAGAATGCTTTTGTGAATCTTGTTTTACAAGAATGCCTTAGTGCATTCACATGGACATCTATAACATATTATTTAATATCTAATAATAACTGATTTATTAATTAATAAATAGCATAATTTTTAAATTCTATACATTATTCAGGTACTACTTAAAATTATTCTGCTTGATATGTTCAATAATTAAATGATGATAATTAAATGATCATCTCATAAGGGTCAATCTTTTGCAAAGTTAATTTGTCAAACGATCACTTACTATTACTTTTTATTTCAAAAAGTTATTTAATCTTCTTTTGTAACAAAAAAAGCACTCAATTATAAAATTTAAAGAAAAGTACGTGACTTCCATTTTTTGTTAATCCTATATTTCATTTATAAATTTTAGAGAAAATGATCTTTTACCTCCCAATCTTTAGTCAAAATCCTAACTATATTCTTAATCTTTTAATGTGACCTATTAATCTTGAACTTATTTTTATCGAATTTATTACCCCCTGTTGCTGACGTGTCACTGGACGTGACTACACGCACCCATAGACGCATCAGTTAACTTTTTTTCACTTTAAAATCATTATTTTTTGATTGTCACGTCATTATTTTTAATAATTATTATTTTTTCTTAATAAATATTGGCTTCTTCTTGAATGGCTTCTTCTTCTTCTTCTTTTTCTTCAGTGCCTTCAATGGTGCAGCTTCAATGGTGAAATGCCGATGAACAATGATGGCGCCGGAAAATTCAAAATTTCGTCGACTTTTTTTTTTGATGAATTTCACGTAATTCGATTCAACATTTTGATTCAACACGTTGATTCAACATTCAATTCAGCTTCACGTAATCAATGACATTCAACTTTTTTGATTCAACATTCTCACGTAATTCGCGTTCTTGGATGCTATTGAAAAAAAAGAAGAAAAAAAAATGTCATTAATGAGTTCTCACTTGAACTAAGAACTTCAATT
Organism: Capsicum annuum; assembly: GCF_002878395.1. Lineage (NCBI taxonomy): Eukaryota > Viridiplantae > Streptophyta > Magnoliopsida > Solanales > Solanaceae > Capsicum > Capsicum annuum. The sequence continues at coordinate 1,473 of NW_025875761.1, forward strand.
CAAAAAACTTGAAAAAAATTAAGAACTTGAATTCTAGAATGAGGAGATGATAAATTAATCTTGAATGCCATTGATTAGTTCTTGGATGCTATTGAAGAAAAAATGTCATTGAACCCGAATTAACTTGAAAAATTTAAAAATTTGAATTCTTGAATGAGGAGATGCTGAAGATGATAAATTAATCTTGAATGTCATTGATGAGTTCTTGGATGCCACTGAAGAAGAAGAAAAATTGAAGAAGAAGAACTGAAAAAGAAGAAATGAAGAAGAA
>NW_025875762.1:0-1053 GCF_002878395.1 Capsicum annuum
AAAAATGAGAGGAAAAATAAAAATAAAGTTTGAAAAAAATGAGGAAAAAAAAAGAACTGAAAAAACAAAAAAATGATCAAACAAAATAGAGAAATAAAAAAGAGTGAAAAAAAAGGCAAGAAAAAAATAAAGATTAAGAAAAAAGCGAAGAATTAAAAAAATTGAGAAAATAAAAAATGAGAGGAAAGAATATAAATAAAGTTTGAGAAAAATAAGGAAAAAAATGGAGAACTGATAAAAATAAAAAATAAATGAAAAATAAAAGTTAAACATAAATGAATTAAAAAAAGGAAAAGAAAAAAGAAATAGATAATGCTTGAGAAAAAATAAAAAAGAGAAAAAAATAAAGTTTGAGACAACGAATTAAAACATGACAATAAAATTAAAGGAAAAAAATAAAAAGTGAAAATAAAAAAATTAAAGAAAAAAAGTGAAAATAATAAAAAATAGAATAATAAATTAAAGAAAAAAATAAAAAGTGAAAATAATAAAATATAAAATTTGAGAGACAAATAAGTATGAAAAGTCTTAAAAATATATTTGATGCGTAAAGGGGTAAAATGATATTTGTACAATACTTAAAAAGTAAGGGAGGTTATTCTTTAAAAATATTTTTTATTGGGGTCAAATATCTAAGCCACCTATATTTAAATCTATGACATGCAATTTCCTGACTATTCTTTTTCATGTTGCTGGAAGCAACTTGGATAGTACTTCCACATGATCCAAGATTAAGAGACCAACTAACAAAGCCATTAGTCGTCAAAAAACTTACATATTTTTTTCTCTCTTTCACCCATGCGGTATCACAAGCCTATGGCAACTAAGCCGAATTCAAAAAGAAATTACTCCATTTCTCGCTAATACAAAAAGCGTCTAGTGAAACGTTGAAGAATCATGGCTTTACGCCTATTTAAGCATTAACACCAACACACTGTTGCCTTTTCATTAACACAATAATGGTAACACTAGTTCACTTATCACTTGCACAACTACACCGAGTATTTTCAAAATACTGGAGCCAGCAGATCCTTCAAATTTACACTCCAAGAA
>NW_025875763.1:0-4617 GCF_002878395.1 Capsicum annuum
CATGGAGGAGTACTTAAATATAGATATGAAGAAGAAAAATTAGAACACCATTGTAGATACTACTCAAGTACGTTTAATGAAACAGAAATAAAATGAGAAATAAATAGAAAATAATTATGTTCATTATATAAATGTTTATTAGCATTTGACCCATATATTGTATATAACAAGTTTATTGTACGAACAGATAATGCACAGGTACATTGGTGGCTAACAAAAAAATACAAAATTCAGTTACAACAAAAGTGATTCGGAGACTAGTCTTGAATATATTGAATTTCACATTTACAATTGAAGTAATTAGCACTAACAAAAATGTTATTGCAGATTACATATCAGGACAAAGCTACACAAACTGATATAATAGAAGGGGACACTCTAGAAAAGATATTCAACACCCTAACTACACTTTCAATGAAAGTGAATAGTATGGGTAACGAAATAGAAAAGCTAAAGACTAATGAAGTTAAACTGAAGTCTATAGCTACAAATCAGCTAACTCAGCAGAGTGCAAAGCTATATCGATCGGAAGACATTAAAATTCAGAGCTAGAAGGAGACGTTGGGATACTTCATAAAACCCATAATGTTTATCAATCTACTTTTGTAAGTACAAGCAAAGGAGGTAGGAAAAACACAAATATGAACCTAAATAGGCTCTTAGATAAACAATTAATTCCAAATACACAAAAAGATCCTGTGCTCATAACCCCACAAATTACCACATACCGTGATAGTTTAAACCAAGACAAAAAGTCCTACAACTATACAGCCCGAACATACATAGAAAATATTTACAAAATACAAACCTTCTTAAATACCAACCCCAGAGCTATAAACATCCAAGAACCACATACGAATTACATAACCCAGAAGCTAACCGGATACAATAAGCTAATTGCTTTACCCAAAACCAAACCAAGTTTAGTTAAAACCTGTTACGAATATGGACTTCTTAGTACTATATATACCCAAGAAGAAAATGAAATATCCACTATACTAGAAATATATGAGTGATTTAATATTTTTAAAAGAATAACCAAAGGTAAACTATTTTTTATAAAATTTTACATAGCACCAGCAGAGATATTGTATGATAAAGTTAAATCATCTATACAAGTTGTAAAAATAGGAATGACCCAAGATATGATTATACCAGAAGATATTACTCAACAACTAGAAATACCTAGAATTGAGATACCAAATTTTTATGCAAATAAGAGAATTATCGGACTATCCACGATTCTTCAAAAGTTAGCAAACACTTATCGCAACATAAATCCTATATGGAGTTATTATTTAAGAGGTAATGTAATAGTATACTCAAATTCAAAGGAACTATGAGAAGAAGATATGGAAGATGTTAGGCAATGGATCTTGAGTTACTCAATCCATAGAAAAAAACTATTGCCAGAGCCATTAGAGAAAAATTTATTTCGGAAGAATTATTAACCAGATTTTGCAAGTTAATTGGACATAAATATCCAGACCATCAATGTTCAAAATATAATGGAGAAGATAATATTATCCAAAAAGTTTAACTGGAATAGAAGAGGATAAAAGCGACAGCTGGAAGATGCAAGATATGAAGCAATAATGGAGATACAGAACAACAAAAAGAAGATAAATACAACAACAAAGGAAAATCAACCACGGATAAAGAAAAGAAGACAAAGTTATCAAAAAGTCATTAACGATATGAAAAGCACATATGAATTTTAGGTTTCAACATGTGAATTACTATAGCTTTTAATTTCTTTTACGTAAAAGACATAGTATAGTTAGTCTTTACTAGGCTAGGTACCATTATTAGCCTACTATAGGCTTTTTAACCTTTTTAAGTTTTTATGACTTTAGCTAAAAGATTAGTATTTTCTAGGAATAGTATGTAGATACGTGTAAAGTTAGAACAGTGTAAAATATTCGATTTCAGTATTATAAATGGAAGAGCATTAGCTCAGATAAAGGTAAGCCTTCATGCGTTGCAGCACAAAATCTCTCTTGTCCAAAACAAATATTTTGCTTATTTATTAAAAAAACAGGTATATTTTAATTAAAAAATCTATAGAGGAACAAAGCTTAGAATTACCAAACCTACCAGAACAGGTATATTCATTTACTATTATGAATAGCTAAATTTATAAATTCCTAACAATCATGATATGATAAAATAAGTTCATGTTAGTTTCTTTATAGTAGAATTATTCAGAAAATAGCAGGTTAAGAAGTTTATTAGCAAAGTGGAAAAGGAGAAAAATCTCTAAGAACTATGCCATCCTAAAGGTGAAACTGGTGAGGCAAGAAAGCCATGATAGGGGAGTAACCAGAGTAGAGGCGTTGTTTAAGGGAAAAGTATCCAGATTACCATACTAATAGTGACCGAAGAATATGTTATTTAAGAATAATCTAGTATATAGCAATCTAAAGTGGTCATATTTTGTTATGTGCATGATTGAAGGGAATATTCTGAAAATAGCAATTTTATGAAAAATGAATAATTATTTATCTGACGAAATGGTAAATAAATTTAAAATACTCGTTTTATATGTACTTAAGGATATCGAAATAGTACATATAAGAAAAATCATATTGGAAAAAATATTTGATAGATATTTTATGATTAGAATTAATTATATACCACACCTACCGAACTACTATTATAAATACTTACATACCAAACCCACACACTAACTATGATAAATTATGTATATTTAATTTTGGAAAACAAATATAAAATATATACAATTTCTTAGTGAAAATATAGAAGAATTAATGAGATTAAAACAAACAACTAAAAAATATTATAATAAAGTATTTAACCAATTTTAAATGATAGATAATCTTAAAATCTTAATCTTGTAAATACTTAGAGGTATAGAAATTATAAATATTAAGAGAATAATATTAGAAAAAGTATTAGACTATGACATTGAAACTATAAATTGGATAGAACAATTATACCTGGATAATTACCCAGATGGATATTATTCAGATTAAGAAATGTTAGAATATATTAGAAAACTAGAGAAAATCAAGATAATCTAAATGAAGAAATTAATTATAGAAACCGAATTAAAAAAAATAATGGAAAATTCAAAAGAAAAATTAATATGGATAAAAGAAACCCTAGAAAATTTAAGAAAAAGTACATGTGATAGTTTACAAAAATTAAAAAACTTGCTACGAGAATAACAACACAAGATAATAAATAGCATTGAAAATCTAGAATTAGATATACATTATAGTACAATTAGGATAAATTATTATACAGAAATTTGTAACTCTGCAATACTATAGGATAAAATGATAGACTATAAATATTTAAAATATTGGACACAAAATATGAAGGAAATAATATTATTAGAAAACTTATGAAAGATAATCTAATAGGATATTTTGAAACAAAAGATATAGAATATTTAGAATACCTTCAAATATTATAGAAGAAATAAAAAAACTAAGGGAAAAAAATAAAGAATACTATAGTAAAGAATTTAACCAATTACCATATAATCACCTCCCAAGATATGAATATCGATAAAACTAACATAAATAATCTCAAAATAAAAATATATAGAGAAGTTAATAAATATCCATGCACAAATAAAAATAGATTCATTCTATTTATAATAGATCAATTTTACCACACAAGTTATCCGCACCCCCTACAATTACTCCCTAATTGCATTAGAAATTTCTTAGAAGGGTGTTGAAGAAATACTCCCTTTAGGTGTAAGCATCCAGTATGATTCAGTCTATAAGTATCATGTGTATCATCTCAGTCTTTTATTGGTTTTTAAATCAAATCATTATTATTCAAGGAAAAACAGTCCAAAGAGGGGGTTGTTGTAATACCTTGAGTTTTCATTTCATAAACCTATCATTGTTTTTCCTCATGAGATCGGATCTAGGGCAAAGTAATAGTTACTCATAAGTTGACACTCTTGTTCCTATCTTAAATATGTAGCTATTTTCGTGAGAATTCATGCAATTGCAGATCAGTTCAGTAGTTCATTATGGTTGAGATTCAGTGATTCAGTTTATATTAGTTTTACATGATTGCTTAAAGACTAAGATTCCTCTGTGATTCATCTTAACTATCCATATTTGAGGAAGAATGTTCCTAAGGGGGAGATAATGTAATACCCCATATTTTCGTGCTGGAATTCTAACCGTCGTTTCTACGCGTCTAAGCTCTAATCAAGTGATTATCATTTGAATATAAGTTTCATGATCATTATCGTAGTCTATGAAGCAGTTTAGAGGTGAAAAATATTCATAGCAATGACTTAGAACAAAGTTAAGTTAAGATCATTTGATTCGTCCAAAATTCGATATTTGATTCTACAAGTGTCTACTTCAAATGTGTATAATTATATATATATACATGGAATTTTTCATCCCAAGATCCACAAAATTGTAGATAATTTAATTAGCTTTCCAATGATACCAATTTTGCAAAAATTTGATACCGGAGCAAAACGTTACAGCAATTTTTATGACCAGAAGCAAAAAGCTATAAGCAGGGCATCGCCTAGGCTAGAACTTTGTAGGGGGGTGCGGATATTTAATAGATCTAATAGATTTATTAGGTTTCTAGTGAATCTATTTTTATTTG
>NW_025875764.1:0-1245 GCF_002878395.1 Capsicum annuum
TTCTAGAACGCGTCTAGGTGTCGTCCCCCCAACGGATAATTCCACAAATTTTGGGTTAGTGGTACTATTCGGGTACATATTTGGGCATTTTTTATTAGTTGAGAGGAGGATTAGGTTTTCCCAAAATCTTAATTGTCCACCCATCTAGGATTCTCTGAGGAAATCTGAATTGGGTACAATTTCTTACCTATAAATTGGCCCCTAGGTTTCGAATTTCAAAAGAAAGGGGGGACCCCAACTCAGCCTTCTATATAAAGATCTTTAGGGTCATTGTTTGGGGGTATTCTTTTCTAGGAAGGTTTGAGGCTCTGAGGTTGGAAATTTTGAGGGTTCAATTTTTTTTTAAATTTTGAGAGGATTTTTATTTTTGGGTCGTTGCTATAGGGTCGAAAAATTCTGGAGTGTTCTTTAGAGGCTGATAATTCTGGGGTTTAGAAAATTTTCTAATAACCTAGGTTGAACAAAAAAATTTCTTTTGGGTAAAAGAAAGAGGGTTTCAGAAAAGAGTAATTTGGTTCTGGGGAAAGAGCAACTTTGTTCGGTAAAGATTTTAGGGAGAAATAGTTAGCTAGTCGAGTGTTCACGACGGTGTTGAACTTTCCTGGTGGTGATAAGAGTCCAATCTTAGCTCGTTGCCCCGTTTCGCTGCTCCGAGAGAGGTAAACACCTCTTTTTCGTTTTAATTTTGATGTGGTTTTCTTTTCTTCATCTCCTTCTTTAGGATTTCGTTATAGTAATGTTGTTGTGTGCTGGGATTATGTGCTATAGAAAGCCTTGAAGGCCATAGGATTTTAGGATTTTCGTGATTCTGTTGAGCTAATTCGGGCCATAGCATTTGATTCATGATTTAGCTGAAGTTGACAACTTAATAAGACTTAGAACAACTAAAACAAAGTTTAGGAATTGGATGTTTTACCTTTGGCTATTGTATTTGATGTCTTATTAAGTTAAACTGTCCCAAATGTGTATGTACGTTGATTTCATGGACTTCTTTTGATTTGTCTTATAATATGGCTTTAGAACTAATGCTTGATGTATCAAAATATGTTAAAAATGATAATCAGTACTCTTCAAAGAATATATCTGTTAGCTGAAATTATAGTTTGTTTAGTGGGTAATCTTTATGTCTTCTCCTTTAATGATCATGAGTGCACTTTCTTGAATTTATGGCCAACAATCATTTGACGTAGTTGGTAACTCGATAACAATCTTCGGATAGATATGTTTGGATGTTATACACGTTTA
>NW_025875765.1:0-1119 GCF_002878395.1 Capsicum annuum
AGGTGGGTATATATAGTGTATATTGAAAAAAAATTTCTTTTTTCATTTTTGACCGGGTTAGGGTTGTTTTTAGAAAAATTACTGTTGAGCCCGGCCCACCTTACCCCCAACCCGGCCCACAATCCGACTAACTTTAACGGGCCGATTCCGGGTTGGCCATAAGACGCATAAAATAAGACGAAAAATTTTATCCATAAAGAATTGTTCATGGAACTACAATTGAGATTCTTCGGATCATATTTCTTAGTATAAATATATAATTCCTATGTTCATTGCTATACTATCATTTGCTATGTTATACTCAGTGAACGAGATAGTAATAAATACAACCGTTACTATAAAAACTATCGGACATCAATGATATTGAGGTGCGCGGTGATTAAAGTGCAACTAAATGCCGATGATTAGATTGTCAAGCTTTCTTGGGCGTCATTATCTTGCCTGTAATTAAGTTTGCATTGATTATATTTTTGTATAGTGTTTACATATAAAATATAGTAGTTTTTACATATAAAATATAGTATATCATCTTTACGGTTCACTGTGCAAATATTTGAAAATATGCAGCATTAATGACATTGACAGAAGAAATAATCATAAAATAAAATGACGATTAATTGATCAAAAGTATTCATGTTATTCACAATACCATGTTATTCATATTGTGTACATGTGAAGGAACATTATTCTCAAAAAGTTCATAGTAGACACTAATTATTCACCAGTAATAGTGGCGAGCGCAACAAAAAGGACATAATTATGTCTAGTAGGAGGAGCTAGGAGCAAAAGGAATTTTGTTACGATCAATTAATTCTTTTTAGCAACTTTGCTTGATGCTTTAGGTGCCGGAGCCTGGACTTTGGCAGGGCCGGTTCCTGCTTTGGGTGTCGAAGCCTGGGTATTTGCAGGTCCGGTTCCTTTTTTGGGTGCCGGAGCTTGGACTTTGGCAGGGCCGGTTCCTGCTTTGGGTGCCGAAGCCTGGACTTTGGCAGGACCGGTTGCTGCTTTGGGTGCCGGAGCTTGGGCATTTGCAGGGCCGGTTGCTGCTTTAGGTGCCGGAGCCTAGGCATTTGCAGGGCCGGTTCCTGCTTTGGGTGCCGGAGCCTGGACTTTGGCAGG
>NW_025875766.1:0-1018 GCF_002878395.1 Capsicum annuum
ATATAACTCTTCTTTAGTGGGAAGAGGTCTACCAAGATTTTTCCGATATGAATTCGCAATAGTCGGACATAATAGCTAAGAGGGGATGAAAATTAGGTGTAAAATTAAAAGAGGATTATTTTTGTACCGTGATTATTATTATTATTATTATTATTATTATTATTGTTGTTGTTGTTGTTGTTGTTGTTGTTATTAATATTACTATTATTATTATTTTTCATTTTGATAAATTATTTTACAATTAAAGAAAAAAAATTGATTCTACATTCAAGATTATGTTATTATTTGGGAACACTTGACCCTAACAACAAATTTAATGAATTCAATTAATCGAGTACTTAAAACAGACATAAAGCATAAAAAGAAAAAAATAAAAGTCATTATTTGCATAGTGATTTAAAAAAAAATGGTGAATTACTTCACATTTAAGGGAGAAAAAAAATGCTACTTTTAAGATTAAATTTTTTTCTAAATAATATCTTATCCTTCTAAACTAAGAATTGCCAATAAAATCGAAATACTTCATTCTTAAGCGAACACAATTTAACTTAGAATATTTATTTAATTACTTCTCATTCCATAGTATCTTTAAAACTCATTGGTATATGACCAAAAATGTAATGTATCTGTGTAAAACTAAGTGATGTATTTGAAAGAATGTGATGTATTCGTGTAAAATTAAATAATGTATCTGAAAGAATGTGATATATTCGTGTAAAATTAAGTGATGTTTCTAAAGAATGTGATATATCAGTGTAAAATTAAGTGATGTATCTGAAATAATGTAATGTATCCATGTAAAATTAAGTGATGTATCTGAAATAATGTAATGTATCCGTGTAAAACTAAGTGATGTATCAAGACCAAAAGAATGTGATACATCTTTATGAACTAAATTAGTGATTTTTAACAATATTTAAAAGAATTGAAATAGAATGTAATCAGCTTCACAAAAATGAAATTTATGATGTTTTTATTATTATTTTTAAAAATAGAGAGGAAATTATAAGATGAAATC
>NW_025875767.1:0-910 GCF_002878395.1 Capsicum annuum
GAATTGTGCCTGAGAGAGCGATGGGAAGTTAGAGATATTCCCAAGACCTTCAGGGAGCGGAGGAGGAGGCATTCCGCTGGCCCATGCCCGGTGTAAATCTATCAATTGTTGCCTGAGCCTTACTACCTCATCATTGTGTTCAGAACTTTCTTCCCTGAGATCCTGATCCAGGTCAATGAGCGAATTTTCAATCTCCCTACTAGCCATGGCGAGCTTTGCTTTGGATCTAGTGAAGTATGAGTGACTAGCTAGAGTGCTGCAAACCTACCACTGTTATCTGAAAGAACATGCTCATCAAAGACGACATCCGTTAGGATTAGGGCACACAACAAGCATGGGAATCACATTAGTAAAATTGTCCTAAATTCATGTTCATTTTTACCAACTTTGAGGGTAGCGAGGTCATTTTAACATCATCACAATTTTTATCTACACTTATTTTTATTTACACCTATTATTATTATTATTATTATTTTATTTTTTTTCTCTCTTCTTTTTTTCGTATCAATGTTTGTTCTTTTTCTCTCGTTATCTACCTTTATTTTATCATTCTTTATGGCTTTTGTTCTTCTTTAAAAGAGGAAAAATAATGAAAAACAACGAAACAAAATGATTAGATCGAATCCAAAAGTAGGTTGCCTACGTATCATGTTGTACATGAATCAGATCTGGCATAGTTCGGGCAGTCTTGCCAAAATGGCCAATTAAACTCCTTTTTTATTCTTTTGCTTGAAACTTTAAGAAGAAAAGAAAATAACAATTTGTCAAAAGAATTGACGAACATCTTTTTGCATTTTTTTTTTAAAATACCTATACAAAACGAAACCTATGATTACCAAAGAAAAATCTTTTGGGGTTTTCAATTTTGAATTTCATATGAAAATGAAACTTGAAACTATTAAAGAAAATT
>NW_025875767.1:1010-1382 GCF_002878395.1 Capsicum annuum
CTCTCTCTCTCTAACAGATCTCTCTCTAACAGATCTCTCTCTCACTAGACTCTCCCTCGGTCCACGACCTTCGGCGCCGACGCCGACCGTCGGTGCCGAGCCGACCGACCACCGGTCCCCGGCGTCGACCGCCGTCGCCGGTCTCCGGCTTCGTCGCCGTCGCCGGTATTCGGCTTCGTCGCCGTCGCCGGTCCACGGCTTTGGCGCCGGCGCCGATATCTGGCTCCATCGCCGTCGCCGATCTACGGCGCCGACCCTACCACCGGTCACCACCGTACCCCCCCTCTCCCCTGCGCCTCGGTTTCCGGCCTTGTCGCTGTCGCCGACCGCCGGTCACCGACGCCGACCGCCGGGACTGACCGCCGGTCACCG
>NW_025875768.1:0-1472 GCF_002878395.1 Capsicum annuum
GGAACTAAAGATTATTACTTTTCTACAAATAAGCAAAACCCCATCCAGGAAAAATTATTAAAATTACATGAAAAAGATTGAAAATTTACTTAATGACAATTTAACCCTCATGCAAATTCTTATTCTTGCTGAAAATTCACTTGTCTAAAATCGTTGTCCATTGATGCAGGCATGTTAAGAACTATGCATCCATTTGATAAATTAGCTGAATTTTAGTTGCCTCGTATTCGTAGTTGTTGCAATTATTGATCTTGTGAATGGTTCTATGACTACCTAAAGCTTGAGAAGTTTTGAATATTTTGTGACAAATCTCATATTGCTTCAGTTTTGAACTTTTTCATCTTCCTGAATTTGAAAAAGATGATTGTGAAGATAATTGTGTGGAGAAGGCTGAGGGCGGCATTTGGATTCGGGTGGGTGGGTGGGTCTGCGCGGCATTTGGATTCGGATGGTGGGGTGGGGTGGGGGGCTGGGGTATTTGAAGAAGATGATTGGGGGTTGGAATGGGGGTGGGGTGGAAGTGGGGGCGGGGTGTTTGGAGAAGAGGATTGACGGGGTTTTGGCGTGGGGTGGGGGCGGGGGTAGGTAATTTTTTTAATTTAAATTAATTATTTAAAAATTATTTGGCTAAAAAATGACAAATGTCCTATTATTATTGATCACTTTACACGTCATATTAATTACTTTACACGTTATAGCGCTTGTAATACACGCACACTATATATTTTTGTAAATTGTGCAAAAGGTACCAAAATGGCACACCCGTACGCTACTTGAGGTGCCAAAAGTTACCAACGTCCATTTGAGGTGCCAAAGTGAAAGATGGCGCTATCTTGAGGGGCCTGGTGATGTATTCTGCCTTTTTTTTTTTTCCTTATTTACCTTTACTTATAATTTAATAATTCTATTTTATCATTTATCTTACTTTTTATAGTAGCCCTACCTCATATCCTGCTTTTCTAGTAGGTTTATCCTTTAAATTGTTGATATTTGAAATTGTGTAGCGATGGAAAATGATACAATCTATCAAAACATTACATTCATTAAAGCAATATAGTGTGATACAATACAACACAGTATCATACATTATGAAACAATACATAACAACCATCCAAACAGAGTTGTTAGGGTGTGTTTGGTATAGGGGGGAATATTTCTACTTTTTCTATGTTTGATTAGTCTAAATATCTTTTTCTATTAGAATTACTTTATTTCTATGAGGTATAGAAGTACGATCTCCACACATGCTATCTTTTTCATACCCAATTTGTGAAAGTACACTCGTATATTATTGTTGTAAAACAAGAAATGGCTTTCATAGTGTGGGAAAGTTGCCTTCCAAACTTACTGTCTCCTCCCCATCGCCCAACAACTCTCAACTCCCACCTCCCTAACACCCCCAAACTCCCAATTTTCACCTCATCCCAAAGTGCATGTTTTTCTATAGATTACATATAAATCATCATTTTGGA
>NW_025875769.1:0-1209 GCF_002878395.1 Capsicum annuum
CAACAGTAACATATGTGGTGTAATCTCTTAACTAACTAAAGGAGGTTACGACGTAGACAGATCTCAGTCCTATCTTTGTAGGATAGAGAGGTCTTTTTGGATATACATTGACTAAAAAAGGTGTAATCAAAACAAAATTAAAAGAAAAAAAATAGCGGCAACAAAATAACAAGATACATCGAACAACTAAGTAAATGAGAAAGATACGATGAACTGGAGAGAACTTAATAACTTTGATCTATATCTTAGGTTTGTCATTAAACTATTACTCCCTTCGTTTCAAATTGATAATTTGACACTAAGTTTAAGTAAATTAAGAAGATTTCTGAATTTTGTGATAGACATGTAAAATATACTAAAATATCTTTAAACATGTCTTATGAAAAATTGAAATTAGAAAGTTGTTAAAAAGTAAAAAACGAATTAAAAAGAAAAATACGTCAAAAAATCGAATGGAAGGGACTATTATTATTATTATTATTATTATTATTATTATTATTATTATTGTTGTTGTTATTATTATTATTATTATTATTATTGTTATTATTATTATTATTATTATTATTATTATTGTTATTATTATTATTATAACTGTGTGTTGTGCCAGCTTACGTGCATTTCGACTTATTCCACCGAATGTCTTTCACCTCCCACTATCAACAATTACCCTCCACTAAGACTAGAACAGATAGTAATAACTACCTAGTGTTTTTGTTTTTAAATTATAATATTAAACTAACTCAGAATAAAATCTAAAATTTTAAATTCATAACTTTAAATTTTGAATCCGTCATGAAAAAGTACTAAAAAGAGAAAGAGAAGAGACCTGGAATGGGTTGATTGATGAAAAAAATCAGATTAGAAGAGGAAGGCCTGCACATAATTGCTGAATATGGATAGTCTTTTTGAATAGTAATATTATGTTTTGAAGATTGTGTAGCCCAAGCATTTGCAGGTTAGAAATTTTCCTACAGAAACTTTTCCTTTGCATACCATCCCCAGGGGTGGGGAGAAAGGAGCAACAAAAATCTTTTACTTTTCCAAAAAGTCATTTTTTGTACCTTCCTTTGCCAGAACATTCACTACTTTGTTCTGTTCCTTGTAGCTATGTTGGACAGGAGGTCCGCCTAGCCTTCTTAGCATCAACCTGCAATCATAAATATAAAGGTTAAAGAGTGGATTTACATTTTTAAGCATATGCATCACATC
>NW_025875770.1:0-1697 GCF_002878395.1 Capsicum annuum
GTGCCTATTTTGGTGGACAAACGGGCGAAACAGCGCGAATGGGGAATTTTTAGGCCTAATCGGTGTGCTATAGCCTACGGTTTTGGGGGTGGGCCCAGGGTACAGGCGTACAGTGGGTCGAAAATCGATCAAAGCGTGCAAGGGAGGTTGGGATCGTCCTAGTGTGGTCCGTTTAATTTTGTGTTTCTATTTGGGTGAACAAACGGGCGAAACAATGTGAACGGGGCATTTTCAAGCTAACTCAGTGTACTATAGACCACAGTTTTGGGGGTGGGCCTAGGGTCCAAGCGTGTTGTGGGCTAAAAATCGACCAGGGGGTACCATGGAGGTTGGGGATCATCCCAGTGTGGTCCGTTTAATTTTTTGTGGCTATTTGAGTGGACAAATGGGTGAAACGGCCTGAATGGGTCATTTTTGGGCCAAATCGGTGTGCCATAGCCCACGATTTTGGGGGTGGGCTCAGGGTTTCAAACGTGCTGTAGGCCAAAAATTGACTGGAGCGTCCCAGGGAGGTTGGGGAACATCCCAGTGTAGTTCGTTTAATTTTTCATGTCCATTTGGATGGACAAACGGGTGAAACGGCGTGAACGGGGCATTTTTGGGCCAAATCGTTGTGCCATAGCCCATGATTTTGGGGGTGGGCCCGGGGTCCGGGCATGCTGTGAGCCGAAAATCGACCGAGGCATCCCATGGAGGTTGGGGATCGTCCCTGTGTGGTTCATTTAATATTTCATGGCCATTTGGATGGACAAATAGGAGAAACGGCGCGAACGAGGCATTTTCAGGACAAATCAGTGTGCCATAGCTCACGGTTTTGGGGGTGGACCCAGAGTCCGGGCGTATTGTGGGCCAAAAATTAATTCGAGCGTGCCAGGGAAGTTGGGTATCATCCCAGTATGGTCCGTTTAATTTTTTGTAGCTATTTCGCTGGACAAACGGGCAAAACGGCGTGAATGGGGCATTTTTAGGCCAAATCGGTGTGCCATAGCCCATGATTTCTGAGGTGGACGTGGGGTCTGGGTGTGTTGTGGGCTAAAAATTGACCGGGGCATGCCATGGAGGCTGGGAATCGTCCTAGTGTGGTCTGTTTAGTTTTTTGTGGCCAGTTTGGTGGACAAACAGGCGACACGGTGCAACGGGGTATTTTTGGGCCAAATATGTGTGCCATAGCTCACGGGTTTAGGGGTTGGCTCGGGGTTAGAGCGTGCTATGGGCTGAAAATTGACCTGGGCATGCCAGGAAGGTTGGGCATCATCCTAATATGGTCCGTTTAATTTTTCATGGCCATTAGGGTGGACGAACAGGCAAAACGGGGCAAACGGGGCATTTTTAGGCCAAATCGGTATTCCACAACCCATGATTTTAGGGGTGGGCCCAAGGTTCGGGTGTGCGGTAGGCTGAAAATCGACCGAGGCATGCCAGAGAGGTTGGAGAATGTCCCAGTGTGGTCCGTTTAAATTTTCATGGCCATTTGGGTGGACAAACGGGCAAAACGGTGAGAACAGGGCATTTTCGAACCAAAATGATATGCCATTGCCCGTGGTTTTGGGGGTGGGCCCGGGGTCCAGGTATGCTGTGGGCCAAAAATTGACCGGGGCATGGTAGGGAGGTAGGGGATCATCCAAGTGTGGTCCGTTTAAATTTTCATACTCATTTGGGTGGATAAACAAGCAAAACAACATGAACGGAGCATTTTC
>NW_025875771.1:0-1052 GCF_002878395.1 Capsicum annuum
ATTTTTATCTTACCTTATCACACACCCTCACCCATGTAATTATCCCTTCATAAAATAACAAAAATAACAACCCCTAACTAATTTTATCTTATTCTAACAACCCCTCCCTATTAAATTTTAACACCTCACATACCCCACCTCACCACCTACCTCACCTAACCCCTACCCCTACATACCCTCCCTCTCTTATGGGATACACAAAAAAAGACTAACTGGGAGCCCACGTGATGAGTGAGGAATTTCTATTCTTTAATTGAGAAAAGGAACCTTCTAGGAAAGGGGTAAGGGGGGACCATATTTGGTTTTGGGTGGTTTTCATTTTAGTATATAGATATACATAGAGTGCAAAAAAAAAGGGGAACTCACGTTTTTTTTCACCTGAGATCACAAAACATATACATAGAGAATATACAGAGAAGGGAGCATAAAATAGAGGGATTCCATTTTTCTTTCTCCTTTTTCTCACCCACAGTAACTTCGACACCATCACAGGCATACGGATTCACCAATAGACACACATACGTCTTCTTTCAATTCTTTGGTTCTTCTAGAAATGCACGCAAGAACTAGAAACCATACCCACACTTCACTGAATACGCACACAACACATTCTTCTCCGTACACAATTAACGCAAAAATCACAAACATCATGCATAGTGAAGGGTGAGTGATGGAGACACAGTAATGAGTGGGAGAGGGTTCTGAACAGTCAGAGATATGAGAGATCGAGAGAGAGACGAACAATGTTTGAATCAGTAAAGCTGAACGGAAATCTATAGGAATCTGGTGGGTTCAAGTTGGCCGGCGATCTCTTCGCCGGAGATGACTTTTTCTAATCTTTTTAGGCGATTCCATTTAGAAAACATTAAAATTCATCGGAAATCCAATCCTTTTCCGACTATTCGTGCTGCTGTCTGTGTTCATGAAGTTCCGGCAACTAGATTTTTTAGGTTTTCTCATATTTTTGGGCTCGGATATTCACACGCATTTTGGACTTCTGTTCGAATTAGGTTTTGGGGGTCATCGAGGTTCAAACTGGTATTATTCGATTC
>NW_025875772.1:0-1407 GCF_002878395.1 Capsicum annuum
CTGAACCCTCTTTGGGATGCCATGAACTGCCCTATAGATCTGGACCTTTTGAAATATCCTCTTTCTAATTCCTGTGTTCTTCTCCTCTGCCTCTGATCTTCCATTTTCTGTGCAAAAGCTTAGATCCTCGCTATGTCCATATCTTTATTCAAAGCGGCAATAGTACAATCTCTAACCAAATATGGATCCAGCCTATCCACATATTGATGAACTCTATCAACCATAGTAGCTACAACATTAGGAGCATATCTCGACAAGGAATTAAATCATAGACTGTACTCCCTCACGCTCATATTTCCCTGACGAATGACGAATCTTGAATGGAAGATAATGATCAAGAAATACCTCTTTGAACTCTTTCCAAGTAGCTGGGGGTGCATCAATACCCCTAGATCGTTTTCAGTCCTCGTACCAATATATAGCCTCTCCTTTAAATCTATACGCCGCTAACTCCACTGTCTCTCTACCTGTTACATGTATAACATCTAAGGCCCTTTGAATTTGATCAATAAAGTCCTGTGGGTCCTCATTAAGATATGATCCAGTAAAAGTGGGAGGATCCATCTTAAGAAAATCCTGTGTTCGAAGGCTAGCCGCCTTATCTGTACCACTAGGACCAGTGGTAGGAATGGCTTGCCCAGCAACTATACGAGTCAAAAGTTGCACTGCATTTCTAAGATCTTGATCAGCAGCATCAATAGGTGGCTCTGGGGATATAGTTATCCTCCCCCTTATTTCTTCCGGAGTGGAAGAAGTTTCTGATGCATGCTCAGCTGGAGCCTAACTTTGATTAGCTGGTATAGTGGGTGACTTACTAGTCCCCTCTCAGGCAGCCACATCTACTTGCTTACCGGTATTCTTGCTTCTGGTAACCGGCATCATTACTATAATAAGAGAAACAAATGGATTCAGTGGTCAACTATGACTTCATATACAATATAGGCTCTATTGCACGATCTAAGACATGAAGAAAAGAAATAGTTCCTAAATGTCCATAGCCTCCTGTTTATAGATGCGGTGCACTACACACTGATAAAATAAGACTCTACGTAGACACGACTTTGTAGACTCACTAGGATGAACTTCTCTGATACCACTATTGTCACGCCTTAAATCCTATTGGGGTGGACTGGCACCCATAACCGAGGAGGCCCGAGAGAACCAGCTCATAACCTTATACTTCCCATGCATACCTCTATGACAACTCGAAATTCGGACAGCATCATATCGCATATAAAAGGAAATAATCACCTGTATAAGCTCGAGCACACATATATATATGTATTTACAATACTTGGCCATTGGAGCCATCACGTCTATTAACAAAACACCACCTTGACTGTACATTAGGTCTACAAAGCCTCTACATAATACACAGAGTTTAACTAAGGCTGGAACACACCCCGC
>NW_025875773.1:0-1652 GCF_002878395.1 Capsicum annuum
AGGAGGCTGCTAGGCATTTAGGAAATGTTTCCCTTCTTTGTGATTTATTTTGTGCTTCAGAGTCTATACTTTCCCCTAATCAATGATCACTTGTGTTTCAGAAGCACAGTTATGCCTCCACGTCGTATCATCGATCAGAATGCTCAGGCAGATGAGGTTCATCCCACCCATGGGATGCGGTCATGTAATAGAGCTCACACTCCAAAATTTGTCCCTACTCCAGGTGTCCCTCCAGTCCTGACTAGTCCACCTCGAGCTCTGCGAACTAATGTCAACTGTCCCCCAACTGCTCAGGGAGATATTTCAAATGCAGAATTCAGATATTCTATTCATATGTTGACACAGTTGGTAGCTAACCAAGCTCAACGATCGGAAGATGTTGGGTCTATATTTGTTACATCTAAGGCTACTAGGGTCAGACATTTCATGAAGATGAACCCACATAAGTTTATTGGCACCAAGGTAGAGGAAGATCCACAGGTGTTTGTGGATGAGATGGAAAAGATCTTTAAGGTGATGCATGTGGATGATGTTAAAGGGGTGTAACTAACAACCTATTAGCTCAAGGACATTATGAATCAGTGGTATGCCGACTGGGAAGATGCAAAAGGTGAGAGTGTTGAGCCCACAGTTTGGGGCGAATTTGTGGAAGCTTTCCTTGATCGATTCTTTTCTTTGGAGTTGAGGGAGACCAAAGGGGAAGAGTTTATGAATCTGAAGCAGGGCAGTATGAGTGTCCAGGAGTACACTTTGAAGTTTAATAAACTAGCCCGCTATGCACCAGAGTTGACCAGTTTAATCTGGCCTTACTGATAACCCGGTACTTGAGTGCTAGGGGGCTATGTTAAATAAGGAGTTAGACTTTGCTTGACTGACCGTTCATATACAATAGGTGCAAGAGAAGAAGAAAAAGATTACTGAATCTAGAGAGAAAGATAGACAGGCTAAGAGAGCTAGATCTGTGGACCATCACCAGAGTCAGCTACAGAGTGGTAACTGGGGTAATAAGTGGTTGAAGAAAAAGAAGTTTTGGAATAATGCATAGTCAGCAGCCGGCGCCCCAGCACCCAGACCACCGACAGATAGACAAACTTAGAATTTTCAAACTCCTCATGGATCCAAAGCTCCAGGTACACAGTCTTAGGGTAGTGTGGCCCAGCAGTATCGTACTTATCCACGGGGCGAGGTTTGCAGAAGGAATCATCTAGGGAAGTGCTGGTTTGAGGGGAGAAACTGTTATACTTGTGGCAAACTGGGTCACCTTTAGAGAGATTATCCTTCTGTTAGAGGAAATGCAGGGGGGAGGGGGGGCTAAGTCCCAAGCCGCCTCCAAAGCTTCTCTTCCTAACGGTGCCCCTTCAGCTGTCGAGAGCAATCTCAACCGATTATATTCTTTAACTAACCGCCAGGAAGTGGAAGCTTCACCGATGTTCTCACCGGTATATTACGAATCTTCTATCATGATGTTTATGTATTGCTTGATCCTGGGTCCAGTTTATCTCATGTGACCCTTTATGTGGTTGTTGTTTTCGGGTTTGAGCCTAAAGTTATTGTAGAACCCTCCTCTATTTCTACTCCTGTAGGTGATTTTGTTGTTTCTAGAAGGGTGTATAGAAATTGTGTCGTGTCTATTCATAGTAGGGAAACTGTGG
>NW_025875774.1:0-2964 GCF_002878395.1 Capsicum annuum
TAAATATTATAAATATAAAGTTATAAAAATATTCTAAAAATCTACTTGAATCTTTTAAAATAACTTTTAGTTACTTTTTCAATTAGGATTGGTATATACTTGTATTTTTGGGAAACCAACAAGCACATATATATTTTTTTACTATATTAAAATAAAAATTCTTTTTATGAGAAACCAACAGACACTCATATCTTTTGACTATATTAATATATGAATCCTTTTTTTATATTTTAAAAAATATAATTATTAAAAACTAGATCTGACGAGTCATCTTTCCTGTCCCCAACCACTTTTTGTTTCTTCCCAAGTATTCAAATTTTGATGACAAAATTACAGTCGTCGAATTCCGATGATGACAACAGTCACCGATTCCAATGATGATTGTTGCCGGATTCCGATGGTGATAGCAGTCACTGATTTTCTCCCTTTCCTGCAATGACAACAATTATAGTTGCTGGTCTTTCTTGCGACGGCGCTTCCAACCAACTTTGTTCTTGATGTTGGATCAACGGTCTTCAAATTCGTTTGACCGAATAGGAGACGTACCTCGCGCTCGCACCAACGTCGCATTGGGATGGGTTCGGCGGCGAAATCAATGAGTTCGCGCAACATAGCTCCTAGGAATTAGGGATTGATTAGAGCAATATAGATCCTCAGACCTGCATATAATGGGAAATGCAAATCAATTTCTAGTAAAAACCTTCCTGGGCAAAGGTGCCCTTCTACTTTGCAACCCTTTCCTTTTTTCGAAAGATATATAAGGCAAAAGCTGAGCTTGCTCTCTCACTTGCAAAGAAATACAGTCTTATATCTTCTTTGCCCGAACAATATTGTTGAATAGACTTGCTCAGTTATCCCACATGGAACGAGTTCAAATTTAAGAGTATCAGGCAATAGCCTTGAAAACTCATATACGTTACGTCTAACTCTAGAAGGAGGATGAGCATGGATAAAGGTATTAAACATTCCAGGTGCAAAATCCAGATCACCTAAGATGTCAAAACTTTCCCTATAATGCAAAGAACAAGAGAGAGATTAATAATTATAGGGAAGAGAATCTGTATTCCTGTTGAATGGTGCAAATTCCTTGAGTAAAAAAAGATCTTCACAAAATATATATAGTCTGCAGAATAATCAAATGGAAAGTTTTCTGCTTCTTGACACATAACAAAAGGCTTATTCAAGTTTCAAGGCCAAGAAAAAAAAACAGAGAAAGTTCCACATGGAGTTGAAAGATGTTTTGCACTCTACATCTCATTAAGTTGCAGAACCCAAAAAAAATTAGAAAACAAACAATGTATGGCTTCCATATAACCTACTTACCAACAATTTCTTGTTTTCTATACCTGCAAACGTAAGATGGCCCATAATGCAATGACATACAGAGGCAGTAACCTAAAGTCTTCATGAAATTTCTCCATAATGGGAATCAATTTAGATTGAGATTATCAGTATATATTCAGATTATCATTATGTCATGACTTGTAACTATGTATGAGCATAACTCTTTCCCATTGTTGGGAATATACTCCATTGTCCTATTCATTTGTTTCTTCCCAACTATTCAAATTTCGATGACAAAAATTACGGTCTTCGAATTCCGATGATGACTGTCGCCGGATTCCGATGGTGGTAGCAGTCACTGATTTTCTCCCTTTCTTGCGATGACAACAATTACAGTCGCCGGTCTTTCTTACGACGGCGAAGACAACTAACTTTGTTCTTGATGTTGGATCAATGGTCTTCGAATTCGTTTGACCGAATTGGAGACATACCTCGCGCCCGCACCAATGTCGCGCTGGGATGGGTTCAGCGGCGAAATCAATGAGTGCGCACAACATAGCTCCTAGGAATTAGGGATTGATTAGATTCTTTTGATCTTCTTGTTCACCTATAAATATTGTGCATCTCTATGAATAAAAATATATTTTTGCAGTATCTAAACTTTCATGGTATCAGAGTTGGAATATTTCCCCTAATACCATATGGTCAAAATAGCTTCTTAGGGAGAAAATCTTTCTGAAACATCAAAAGAAGATAAAATGTCTTCTCTGAAAGCTCCGATAGAAAATCTGATTACTCACGGAGGCAATATTTCTCATATTTCTTTCCAGTTAACTTTTTATCGATTAAATGGGAAGAAATGTCTGGAATGGGCACAATTCGTAAACCTTGCAATTGATGATTGTGAAAAGTTGGGACATCTACTAGAAAGACGAAAAGTCGAAAATCGGAGACCCAAAGATGAACACATGAAGATCAGAAAATTCACTCGTGATTGCCTGGTTAATATAATTCATGGAGCCAGTCATAAGTAAACCTTATCTATTTTTACCACTCCTAAGGATGTCTGGGAAGGCATTATAGAGACGTATTCTGAGGTAGAAAATGCCTTTCAAATTTTGAGTTAAAAATAAAACTATGACAAGTTAAGCAAGGTGTGAAAAGAGTCATTGCTTATTATAATGAAATGGTATTGATGAATCCAATTATAACACACCCTTGCGATCCTGCTCTAGCTCATTCCTGGAAGTAAGTACCCTTTATCACGTACTTTACTTAGTAACATAAGTTGACACAGGTGAAACTGAGCTTCAAAAAGCAGAAAAGTTTCCTTTTGATTATTCTGCAGACTATATATGTATATATATACATTGTAGATCTTTCTATTATCTGAGCAATTGAAACTATTCAACATGAAAGAAGGCTCTCTTCCCTATAATTATAGTCTCTCTTTTCCTCTTTGTGTTTTAGGGGAAGCTTTGACATAATAGGTGCTCCTGAATTTGCTCCTGGGATGCTCAATAATTGTATCCAGGCTTATCCTCCTTCTAAAGTTAGACGTATGGTGTATGAGTTCTCAAGGCTATTGCCTGGTACTCTTAAATTTGAACTATTTTCGCGTGGTGCTATCTGGACAAGTCTATTCAACAATCATTTTCCGGGTAAAGAAGACATAGGAAT
>NW_025875775.1:0-2659 GCF_002878395.1 Capsicum annuum
CCCTCCTGAAAAATGTGAATTTACTTCCTGTTTCGGATGTTCCTGAAATGTGATTTTACCATCTGTTCAGAACCCTCCTGAAAAATAAAATTTTACTTGTGTTCAGGTTCCTCTTGAAAAATGGGATTTTACTATCTATTCAAGACACTCCTAAAAAATGGGATTTTACTTTCTGTCCAGGATCCTTCTAAAAAAAGAGACTTTACTTTCTGTCCAAGACCCTCCTGGAAAATGAGACTTTACTTTCTGTTCAGTACCCTCATAAAAATAGAAATTTACTATCTGTTTAGGACCCTCCTGAAAAATGGGATTTTACTTTCTATTCAGGAACCTCCTGAAAAATGAGATTTCACTTTATGTTTAGGACCCTCCTAAAAAATGGGACTTTACTTTCTGTTTAGGACCTCCTAAAAATAAGGACTTTATTTTTTGTTCAGGACCCTCCTGAAAAATAGGACTTTACTTTATGTTCAGGACCCTCCTGAAAAATGGGAATTTACTTTCTATTTAGGACCCTCCTGAAAAATAGAACCTTACCTTTTGTTCAGGACCCTCCTGAATAGTTAGATTTTATTTGATATTCTGGACCCTCCTGAAAAATGAGATTTTACTCTTTGTTCAGGACCCTCCTAAAAAATGGGATTTTACTTTATGACCAACACCCTCCTGAAAAATGGAAATTTACTTTATGTTCAGGACACTCCGGTAAAATGGGACTTTTCTTTCTGTATAGGACCCTCCTGAAAAATGGGACTTTACTTTTGTTCAACCCGACTGAAAATTGGACTTTACTTTTGATCAGGACTCTTCTAAAAAATGGTATTTAACTTTTTGTTCAGAACCCTCCTGAAAAATGGGATTTTATTTACTGTTTAGGGCACTCCTAAAAAATTTGATTTCACTTTCTATTCATGACCCACCTTATCAATGGGATTTTACTTTCTTTTCAGGACCCTCCTGAAAAATAATATTTTACTTTCCGTTCAGGACCCTCCTGAAAAATGGGACTTTACTTTCTGTTCAGGACCCTCCTAAAAAATGGGACTTTACTTTCAGTTCAGGACCCTCCTAGATAATTGGATTTTATTTTCTATCAAGGACCCCCCTTAAAAATGGAATTTTACTTTGTGTTCAGGACCCTCCTGAGAAATTGGATTTTACTTTATGTCTAGGATCCTCCTGAAAAATGAGACTTTACTTTATGTTCAGGACACTCCTGAAAAATAGGACTCTACATTCTGTTCAGGACCCTCCTGGAAAATGAAAATTTATATTATGTTCAGTACCCTCCTGAAAAATAAAATTTTACCTTCTGTTTTGGACCCTCCTGAAAAATGAGACATTACTTTCTATTCGGGACCCTCCTGAAAAAAAGAGAATTTGCACTGTTCAAAACCCTCCTGGAAAATGGGATTTTACTTTTTGTTCAGGACCCTCCTGCAAAATGGAATTTTACCTTTTGTTCAGGACCCTCCTGATAAATGGGATATAACTTTTTTTTCAGGACCCTTCTGAAAAATGAGACTTTACATTCTGTTTAGGACCCTCCTAAAAAATGAGATTTTACTTTCCGTTCAGGTCCCTTCTGAAAAATGGGATTTTACTTTCAATTCAAAACCATCCTAAAAATAGGACTTTACTTTCTGATCAGGACCCTCCTGAAAAATGGGACTTTGTTTTCTGTTCAGGACTCTCTTGAAAAATGGGACTATATTTTCTGTTCAGGATCCTCCTGAAAAATGGGACTTTACTTTCTGTTCAGGACCTTCCTGAACAATAGGAACTTATATTCTGTTCTGGACCGTCCTAGAAAATGGGAATTTACATTCTGCTCAGAACCCTCCTGAAAAATGAGACTTTAGTTTCTATTCAGGACCCTCCTAAAAATGGGATTTAACCTTCTGTTCAAGACACTCCTAAAAAATATGAATTACCTCCAGTTTCTGATGCTCCTGAAAAATAGGATTTTACCATCTGTACGGGACCCACCTGTAAAATTGAATTTTACCATCTTTTCAGGACCCCCAAAAAAATGGGATTTTACTTTTTGTTCAGGACCCTCCTGAAAAATAAAATTTTACTTTCCATTTAGGTTCCACCATGTCTATCGAAAACAACCTTTCTACTTCTTCAGAGGTAGAGGTACGGACTGCGTACATCTTACCCCCCCAGACCCCACTAGGTGGGAATACACTGGGTTTGTTGTTGTTGTTGTTGTTGATTCAGGTTCAACCTGAAAAATAGGTCTCTACTTTCTGTTGAGGACCCTCCTGAATAATGGGACTTTACTTTCTGTTCAGGACCCTCCTAGATAATTGGATTTTATTTTCTGTCCAGGACACTCCCAAAAAATAGGATTTTACTTTGTGTTCAGGACCCTCCAGAAAATAGTTTTTTACTTTATGTCCAAGATCCTCCTGAAAAATGGGACTTTACTTTATGTTCAGGACACTCCTGAAAAATGGGACTTTACTATCTGTTCAGGACCTTCCGGGAAAATGGAAATTTACATTATGTTCAGGACCCTCCTGAAAAATAAAATTTTACCTTCTGTCCAGGACCCTCCTGAAAAATGGGATATTACTTTATGTTCAAGACCCTCCTGAAAAATAAAACTTTACTTTCTCTTTGGGACCCTCCTGAAAAAAAGGGAATTTAC
>NW_025875776.1:0-2551 GCF_002878395.1 Capsicum annuum
ACTTTATGTTCAGGACCCTCTTGAAAAATGGGACTTTAATTTCTGTTCAAGACCCTCCTAAAAAATCAGAATTTACTTTCAGTTCAGGACCCTCCTAAAAAATGGGAATTTACTTTCAATTCAGGACCCTCCTGAAAAATGGGACTTTACTTTATGTTTAGGACCCTCCTGAAAAATGGAATTTTACTTTCTATTTAGGAACCTCCTGAAAAATGGGAATTTATTTTCTGTTCAGGACCCTCCTGAAAAATGGGATTTTAATTTTTGTTCAGGACCTCCTGAAAAATGAAATTTTACTTTCTGTTCAGGACCCTCCTGAAAAAAATTGGATTTTACTTTATGTTTTGAACCCTCTTGAAAAATATGATTTTACTTCCAGTTCAGGACCCTCCTAAAAAATGGGACTTTACCTTCTGTTTAGGACTCTCCTGAAAAATAGGATTTTACTTTCAATTCAGGACCCTCCTAAAAAATGGAAATTTACTTTATGTTCAGGCCCCTCCTGAAAAATGGGACTTTACTCTCTGTTCAGGACTCTCCTGAAAAATGGAATTTTACTTTCAGTTTCGGACCCTTTTGAAAAATGGGAATTTACTTTATATTCAGGACCCTCCTGAAAAATGGGATTTTACTTTCTGTTCAGGACCCTCCTAAAAAATGAGACTTTACTTTCTGTTCAGGACCCTCCTGAAAAATGGGATTTTACTTTAAGTTCAGGACCCTCCTGAAAAATGGGACTTTACTTTCAATTCAGGACCCTTCTGAAAAATGGGAATTTACTTTATGTTCAGGACCCTCCTGAAATATGGGACTTTACTTTCAATTCAGGACCCTCCTGAAAAATGGAAATTTACTTTATGTTTAGGACCCTCCTAAAAATGGGATTTTATATTCAGTTCAGGACCCTCCTGAAAAATGGGAATTTACTTTTTGTTTAGGACCCTCTTGAAAAGTGAGAATTTACTTTATGTTCAGGCCAGTCCTAAAAAATGGGACTTTACTCTCTATTCAGGATTCTCCTGAAAAATGAGATTTTACTTACAGTTCAGGACCCTCCTGAAAAATGAGAATTTACTTTATGTTCAGAACCCTCCTGAAAAATGGGATTTCACTTTCAGTTCAGGACCCTCTTAAAAAATGGAAATTTACTTTACGTTCAGGACTCTCCTGAAAAATGGGATTTTACTTTTTGTTTAGGACCCTCCTGAAGAATGGGACCCCGCTTTCAAAAATGAAATATTGCCTTCTTAATCCTTGTTGGGGATAGTTGTGTTTCTAGTTTTTGTTTTGATTTCAGGAGCCCGCCTGAAGAACAGGGTGATGAAACGGGAAATTGAAGAAACTGTAAGTCAAGAACCCGCCTGAAGAATAGGGTGATGAAATTGAAGGACAAAAATGGCAAGTCATAAGCCTGCCTGAAGAGCAGGGCGAATAAATGAAAGTCGAGTAACGAAGTGAAGAAATTGAAAGGTAAGCAACAAGTTGAAGTAATTGCAAGTCAGGAGCCCGCCTGAAGAATAGGTTGATAAAACTCAAATCAAGAGTCCAAAAGAAGCTGCATAGATAGGATTTTATAATTTCATTTATGTTTTAACTTGTAATTTTCATTTTTGATATAATAACAGAGCCGCGGACCGGAACCTCGATGGAACCTCACTCGACTCTCCAACTCGGTATAGTCCACTTCTCTTCCAACCCTTTGAGATACTTGTCACTTAATTCCCTCGTAACTTGGGTGGATAGGATTTCCTAAGTCAGGACTCGATTGTCCTTCTTCTTTCTATTTCTTCCTTTGAATAATGGTCGAGATAAAAGCACTTGATGAAAATGACGATCCAAAATTTAAAGAGTGCATGACTTACGAAAATGATTTCTGTGGCTTGCTTGAGGTTACTAATCGTTTGGATGTTAGCAAGCTAACTCCCAAATTGTTTGTTGGAAGTACTTCTCGTGTTGAAAAGTCCTCTAAAATTGAAGAAAATCTTTTAAAGAATGGGGGAGGCACAAGTGATTGGAGTGGTAAATTGATAGATGCTAGTTTTTGTGTCACTTCATTTACTTACTATAATCTTGCCTTTGAGTATATAATACTTGTCTACTTCTTTGTCTGAAAACACTTCGTGTTTACATTCAAAGGGGGCATGATGTAGACATCTAATTTTGTCCCTCCTCGATATCATTTTTATTCATTTTTACCTTATCCTACCATGTACCCTCAATCAGATAATTATCCCTCCACAAAATACAAAAAATAACAACTTTAAACAAACCCCTAACAAATTTTATCTTGTTTCAATCCTATCCTAACTACCTCTCCCTACCTCCACCTCATAGCCCCTCACCCCTACCCACGTGTACCCACTGCCCCACCCACTCTCACAATTCCACTCACTAGCTGCATATACCATATATACACAACAAAATAGAAAAGATAAGGGGGAGTATCTTCTGGGGGCCCACGAGATTTCACATACACAGAGCATCACATATTCATCCACCACATGAGAAAATGGTTTCTTCTCCATAGGTAGAGAAGACACAACAAAAATCC
>NW_025875777.1:0-1262 GCF_002878395.1 Capsicum annuum
TGGGAATGAATGATGCGATCATACCAGCACTAACGCACCGGTTCCCATCAGAACTCCAAAGTTAAGCGTGCTCGGGCGAGAGTAGTACTAGGATGGGTGACCCCCTGGGAAGTCCTCGTGTTGCATCTCTTCCTTTTTTTTTCCTTCAAAATTTGGTTTATTTTTGCCAGTTCGACAGGCGAATCTTTTTGTTTTTTCTTTTGGCGGAAAATAGAACGGGGGCATGGCGCAGGAGCGCGCGTGCGGGGAGTGACGGGCGGCGGAGAAGAAAGAGGCAGGTTCGATCGGCGAATCTTTTTGTTCTTCCTTTTGGCGGTAACAAGAACGGGGGCAAGGCGCAGGGGCGCGCGTGCGGGGTGTGACGGGTGGCGGAGGAGAAAGAGGCATAATAGAATTTGGAGTGCTGGGAATGACGGATGCGATCATACCAGCACTAACGCACCGGATCCCATCAGAACTTCGAAGTTAAGCGTGCTTGGGAGAGAGTAGTTCTAGGATGGGTGACCCCCTGGGAAGTCCTCCTGTTGCATCCCTTTTTTTTTTTCCTTTAAAATTCGGTTTAATTTTGCCGGTTCGATCGACGAATCTTGTTGTTTTTCCTCTTGGCAGAAACAAGAAAGGGGGCGAGGCGTGGAGGCCCGCGTTCGGGGTGTGACGGGCGGCACAGGAGAAAGAGGCATAATAGAATTTGGAGTGCTGGGAATGACGGCTGCGATCATACCAGCACTAACGCACAGGATCCCGTCAGAACTCCGAAGTTAAGCGTGCTTGGGCGGGAGCAGTACTAGGATAGGCGAGCCCGTGAGAAGTAAGCGGGTGAGGCGCGGAGGCCCGCGTGCGGGGTGTGACGGGCGGTGGAGGAGAAAAAGGCATAATAGTATTTGGAGTGCTGGGAATGACAGATGTGACCATACCAGCACTAATGCACCGGATCCCATCAGAACTCCGAAGTTAAGCGTGCTTGGGCGGGAGTAGTACTAGGATGGCTGACCCCCTGGGATGTCCTCGTGTTGCATCCCTTCCTTTTTTTTTCCTTTAAAATTCGGTTTATTTTTGCCGGTTCGATCGGCGAATCTTTTTGTTTTTTCCTCTTGGCGGAAACGAGAACAGGGGCATGGCGGAGGAGCGCGCGTGCGGGGTGTGACGGGCGGCGGAGGAGAAAGAAGCTAAATAGAATTTGGAGTGCTGGAATTGACGGATGCGATCATACCAGCGCTAACGCACCGAATCCCATTAGAACTCCGAAGTTAAGCGTGCTTGGG
>NW_025875778.1:0-1144 GCF_002878395.1 Capsicum annuum
CTTAAAAAATGCAAATGGAGATTCCCAGATTCTTCTCGCATCATCATGCTGATGCCAGTAAAACTAAAAGTTACAGCTTAGGCCATAAATGCATAAAATTTGTCTCTTTGGGGACTAGTTTCAAAATAGATCACCAAAACGATTACTTGAGAAGTTGCATTGTTTTAAGCATCTAAACTTGCTTTCTACATGTGATAGTCAAGGTTGAAATTTCATAAAATTCTACTATTACTTTGCTAAGTGTCAGTCTGAGTATCCTTTTCTATCCATTGAGCATTCTGTGAATTTCCTGCACTTGGATGTTTCTTTGCCATGCTTTTGGTTGCTGGCTTGCTGTTGTTGAGCGTTTTTATTTAATTGACATATAATTGGTTGATTCTTTTGCTAGGTGGATGGTTGTCCAATACAGCTGGAATTGGTTTTGCTCCGCATGTCATCATGATTGCTGTAGGAGAAGTATGTGATTCACATGGTTTAGAGTGTGTTAACTTGTGTAGCATCACATAGATAGCATGGCTGAAACTACTGTTGTATCTTTTTTCCTCACTTCGACATGACTATTAAAGCACGGAATGGACTTTTC
Organism: Capsicum annuum; assembly: GCF_002878395.1. NCBI lineage: Eukaryota > Viridiplantae > Streptophyta > Magnoliopsida > Solanales > Solanaceae > Capsicum > Capsicum annuum. The sequence continues at coordinate 584 of NW_025875778.1, forward strand.
CCCCCCTGTTTATTTTCCAAGGTTTGGTTTTCGAAGAACTTAGGCAAGAAATAACATAATGAGCTCAATAGTAAAGAAAGAAAAAGAATTAATCATATTAGTTTGGTCTGACATATCTTCAGGGACCTTAGTAGCATTACATGAATAATGTAATGAGATGGATCCTTTTTTGGTTGATATATGCTTCTCTCTCGGATTGGGGTGAGTTCGCTTGTGGAAGAGGGATGAGAGAGCAAAATGTTGACATGTCTTGTATGCTTAACTATTGCACAGGAACTTTCTTATCATTAATAAGAAATAACTAAGATTCTTCTTTATAGGTTTGCAATCTTATAATATTGATAACTTCATGGGTACCTTCTTAGCTATAGGCTATAGCCTATAGTTGGCTTGATAAATTATATGTGGAGAATGTGCAATAAGTTAACCTGAGGAGGTTCCTTTTAATAGTTGAAACTTGAAAAGTCAAATTATGCTTGAATTACCAAATAAAAGGGGATTCTAGTAGCAGTTTTGACATTTTAAATTTTCTTATCACCATTTCTTTACAGGAAGCTAGGT
>NW_025875779.1:0-1917 GCF_002878395.1 Capsicum annuum
TTAAATAACCCTAATCTTGAACCAATTAATTTAATCCCATTAAATCAACCCAACCAAAATACCTTGACCCGACCCAAAATCTTTTATACTCATATCTTCCCTTCCACCAATAAACAACGTCAATAACATTTTCAACCACAACAACCAATATGCAAAAACCCAAATCCATTATCATCGACCAAAAAAATAATATCCCTAGCAATAATATGCGATTCAACCCTATTAGAAACCGATGAACAATCCAGTCCCTAACTCAAACCATTTCAGCAGTGACCCAAACCCGAGCCAGTCTGTTTTCGACCAAATGTATCCATCTTTTCTCAAATTTGTACATCCTCGTATGACTAGCATGATTTTTTATGCAAACTAGTCTCAAATCCTCTAGGAACACGCTTAGGTGTCTCCCTTCAACATCTACCTCCACGAATCTTGGATAATACGTATAATTTCGTACGCAGTTGGGAAATTTTCATTGGTTCTTGAGTACAATTCATATTTCTCAAAGATATTGGTCCACCTATTTCAAAAAGATGAGAGAAATCCAAAATGGAGTACCATTTTGCTGATGAAAACCGAAGCGGGGGGATGGAAATTTTGAATTTCAAAATCTCCTTCGAAAATCCCTGATTCACCCCCAATTCATCTTCTATATAAAGACCCTTGGGGTCACTGTTTTAGGGGGTCTTTTTTCTCTTCTTTCGGAGGATTTTTGGTTGGAAAATTGGGTTGGAAATTTTGGGTTCGGCAAAACTGAGGGACAAATAAAAGAGGGAGACTCTTGGAGAAAATTCATTCTTTTAGTAGAAATTATGTTCCTTTTATTTTTTGAGAGTTCGTCGGCTAGATTAGAGCTTTGAGTTGACGGCGAAGACATTTTTTGGTGGTTGTGAGTCCCACGTTAGCTCGAGGTTTCGTTTTGCTGCTCCATAAAAGGTGAACATCTTTCCTTTTGTTATTCCTTCACAGTGTGTTTTTCTTTCTTTTGTCACTATTCTGTGAACATAGTTTAGTAATCGAGTCCAGGATTCTGACCGTGATGTTGACTTTTCTGTGTTCTCTATCGAGATCACTGTTTTATTATGGCTTCTACCCTCAATTCTCTCATTGCTTCCCATTCTTTCTTCCTCCTCTCTTTTGTATCTGTGTATGTTTGTTTCGTACAAGTGTGTGTATGAATTGTATTGTTGTGCATGCTGAGGCAAATCTGGGTGCGTAATATGTAGTGATAGTTGTATATTGTGCTTCAATGAAAAAAAGGGGGGTAAAAGGGGTCCCTATCACTAACTACTGTCATTGTCAAAATAATAATTTTGGGTGTAGTTAGATTTGGTCATTGTTTGCTGTTTTTGATGTTGGAAAATCCTTGTATTTTGCAGACTCTTTCTTGAACCTGGTTTATGTTATTTTCTTCTCCCATTTAGGTAGTGATTTTAGGGTCTAAAAAATCTTGAAGTTTTACAAGATCGTGTTTTTGGAGAATGGTTTCGTTTGTTATCGTTTCCCAAAAATTATTATAGATGAAGTGACCAAGTTTGATGCATCATTATGATTCAGGACTGTTAAATTTGTTATTTTTGAATGGTTGTTCTTTTTGGGGGTTACCGTCATCATGGTTTTCAGTTGATTGGGGATTCTTCGATTTAAGATGAGGACTTTGAGAATTTTTGTCCTGGTTTTTTTTACTGGTTGCTTAGTATCTGGTTCGTATTAATTTATTCGCTACTCGTTTTGAATTGGCATGTTGTTTACCTAGTAGCCTTACTATCCTTCTTGGTTCATCTATTTTTAGATCACCATAGGTGCAATTTCAATCTTGGTATGTTTGGTTCTAGTTGCAGATTCTATTATGATTTTAGTAAATGCATCCTATCTACTCGCTTAGTTCTAGTTAATTTGAATGGTTATCTTGTGTTCAAA
>NW_025875780.1:0-914 GCF_002878395.1 Capsicum annuum
ATATGTGATCCAGTTAGCACGCAGTTCCACAGTTCAAAAGAGAAACATATTCCAAGATAAAAAAAAACTTGATTATTCTCTAGTCTAACAATTAGATGTCCTATAATGCTGAAGCAACAGCACTTCCAAAATTACATAATACTATTTTTGAGTTTCATTTGTCATAGCCCATACGTACCAACATATTTACATATTTAACATGTTTAACAGAATAAACCTTACACAAATCTTTCTTCTATCAAATCAAAATCATATCTATTTAGTGATTATTAGAGAACTTAATACATGACGGAAAGTTGAAGATGACTTGAAATTAATAGATGTAGGATCGTTGTGAATAGCAGACATCAAATATTCTACAGCACAAATGTAAAAAACAAACAGTAAAATGAACAACTAAAACTGTTGGCAAACTTGACAAAGGCCTAATAGCTCAAGTTGATGTTATTCCATGCATTGGTACTTTACAATGATCTACATTCTACGATGTGAGATATTTGGTATAGATTAAGGTTATAAGTTTATAAGGTTGTTTACTAATATAAGGCTATAAGATTAAACGGGTGTCACACCACTTTTTTAACCAAAAAGATTCAATTTTAAGTTTGAAAGGGTTTTCATTATTAAGTGACAAAATGGAGATTTGCTTTGAAAAGGACTTTTTATATTCAAAACTCAGAGTCACCACTTGTCATAATTCGGTGTGCCAAGTCACCTTTCGAAATCCTTTTCAAAACGTTTTTGACTCTTTAAGACTGGTTTACGAACAGAGATTCCGGCTAAGGAATTCTGTTGACCGATGGAAAGGTGTTAGGCACCCCTTGATCTCGCGGTTCGACCACGATCGCTCGGTGGAATGTATCGGCTAATTTGGACACTATAAAATGTACAAACCACATAAACACACAAAAAAA
>NW_025875780.1:1014-2328 GCF_002878395.1 Capsicum annuum
GAAAGGTGTTAGGCACCCCTTGATCTCGCGGTTTGACCACGGTCGCTAGGTGGAATGTATCGGCTAATTTGGACACTATAAAATGTACAAACCACATAAACACACAAAAAAAACAAAACAAAACAAATCAAATAAAATTCAAACCAAAATAATGTCCAGTCCAAATTATACAGTACAAAAGATAGAAAAATGTGAAAATGTAAATCCCATTCTAAACTAATTTTAGACTGATGCTCTACCCGATGCCTCGGGCCTCCGTCATGAATGTCCTTCGGGTAAAAATATTTCAGTGCATTCCCCGGCGAATAAACACAAATACCTTGAGGCATTCCCCGGCAAAATGATACATTTGATCCAAAAAGCAATAAAACTAAGCCATTCAACACATGTTTCAAGCATTCAATATTCCACAATTCCTAAAAATTCGCCTACTCCTTATCATTTGCCTACCCGTTTCGACTTAAAGCATGATACTACCACATTAAACATCAACAATGAATGAAAATACGACAATATTCACTTTTTATCGATTTTTGCAATTCCTGCCCCAAAATAATCCATTATAATTCTCAAACGAGGTACCATTTCACACATAATCCAAGTAAATGAACGACGCATCAACACAAGCACCTATCCATCACCAACAGAGAACTCAACATCAAACATTCAATTCAATGTATCAAATATGACAAAACAATGAAATAAAAGAGAGTGAATAGAATTGGACCTCGATTTTTATTTCAATCCGTCAAAATTTTGATTGGAGCTTCGACTGGAATACCTCGAATGACAAAGCCTCGACTCCGAACTCATGAATTGAATAAAACCCAACACTAAACTAATCTCCGAGCAACCCTAACGAGCGTTTCGCTATCGTGGTCGTTTTCCAGTGGAAATGGACGGGAACGAGTCTACATCATGGGTTTTGGTTGGTTTCTTTTGAAATTGTTTCGCCGAAACTGACCTGGACAATTGGACGGAGGGGTTTTCGGGTAGAATCAGCCGAAAATAGGGATGAGGGTGGTTGGCAGTGTATTTCCGGTAGTGAATCCGGCGAGTACGTCGCCGGAAAACCAAACCAAGGGTCGTTTTCCCTCTTTCTCCTCTCTCTCGCATTCACAAATCACTTCTCCCTCAATTCACTGTTTTTCTTTCGATCTCTATCTTTATCTCCCTATCACTTAGTTTTCTCTCACAATCGCTCCATTTTATTTTATTTTTTACTTTTCTTCTGATTTTTCAATCTAGGTGTGTACCATGTTCGATGGTGAGAGAAAACTGAGTGATAGGGAGATAAAGATAGAGATCGAAGGA
>NW_025875780.1:2428-3961 GCF_002878395.1 Capsicum annuum
AGTGAATCCGGCGAGTACGTCGCCGGAAAACCAAACCAAGGGTCGTTTTCCCTCTTTCTCCTCTCTCTCGCATTCACAAATCACTTCTCCCTCAATTCACTGTTTTTCTTTCGATCTCTATCTTTATCTCCCTATCACTTAGTTTTCTCTCACAATCGCTCCATTTTATTTTATTTTTTACTTTTCTTCTGATTTTTCAATCTAGGTGTGTACCATGTTCGATGGTGAGTGTGCATGGCCTGAGGTGTGTATGCTCTACTGTGAATTCAGAGATTTTGTGCTTGGTGTGTGTGGAATCTTTAATAGGTTCCTTTCTGTTATTTTGTTTTTTGTCCTACCCCTGTTATTTGGATGATGATGATATATCGTGAGTATATGCTAGTGTGATATTTGAGTAAAAAGGTGCCAAGATTCTATTAATAAATTCAATAACTAGAATTGTTTTGCCATAAGAGAAAAGATAAATTTTTGACAGAATTAACCTATCTTAAAATACATTTTAATTACTAGAAAGAGATCACTTCTATTTGGACTCCGTTGGTGGCAACTTGTAACGACACATGGGACAATTTGGGTTTTGAAGAAGCCAAGTCTCGATGCAGCCATAATGGAAACTGTGGCTGCAAGGCAAGCTGTATTGTTGTGATCTAGGTGAGTAACTCTCCTTGCATATCACACACTCATCTGTCCATTCGTTTACTGGAAGATGAACTCTTTACAAAGACTGCACTATTGATCTTACTGCAGGCAGCGATATGAATTCTCTCCTAGCTTGCTCAGTTAAAGTCTGTTCTAATTCCCTTTCATAATTCTCATCAAAATGCATGCACCAACAATTTAGTTTGTTCCTCACAGCATTTTTTATATCCCCTTCACGGGCTTCAATCCATTGTAATTTTTCATACAAAGATGGTTCGTTAGATTGTCCCAATCCCTTGATTGCTTTTTAAGTAACTCTCCAAACTATTTCTCCAATCTGATCATATTGGTTTTTAACAATTTTGGATTTGGTAGGTTCAAATTCTTGAGGAGATACATAAAGTTTCTCAACAATTATCAGGCTCACATAAGATGTATCATCATCTTGCAAAGGAGGTGCAAGGTTCTGTGTTGTACGAGCATACTCCAAAATTTGTTTGATTAAATCATGTTTGCTCTCCAAGATTTTCTCAAGACCATCCCACTCAATTCTTTCTAGGGGACAATGTAAGATTGTTTCTGAAGGCAGCACTGTGTCAACAATATCCCATGACAAGGAGTTGTACTTCCCTTACCACTTAGTATGAAAGGGGTACTCTTCGATAATGTTGTCAAAACAAGTGTAAGCAAACTTGACAAGTAGATCAACCTCCAAGTTAAAATTGTTGCCTGAAATATTGACTGCACAAGGAAGAGTACTTCTAGCATTACGAAATTGGGGGAACACATGAATTTGACTGGCAGATGTGGATGACTCCATTATTTGATGAAACTAATCGAAGCATAAATATTGAAGTTTGCAACTGGACTCATAAGTATATATAGAGAAAAAAA
>NW_025875781.1:0-2419 GCF_002878395.1 Capsicum annuum
TAGGTAGGCACTTCTCTTTGTGGCTTGGACAGCAAGTAAGTCATGAGGCGATTCCCCCATTGGTCTCTTACAACACTAGGACAATTTTGTATGTTGGGAACTTGATGCCGTGCAAGCCAATCATCACCTAAGTATACATGATCGTAGGGCAAGGGAAGAACATCGCACCACACCTCCTTATGGTATTCATATTGGGAGAAGACAACTTTTACCCTCTCGGTAACCTTGAGCTCATCCAATGAGTATGGAACAAGTAAAGGCTCTTAAAACAACCCCAAGTAGTTGACCATGGATGGAAGGATGTAGTTTTTACAGTACCTATCATTCAACAGAATAAGGCATCCCGGTATCCCACAAATGGTCACCTTTCCGGAGTGTATACTCCTTCTCGGATCAACATTATAATGCACACAAGTACCCCTCAGTTTTGGAGATGCACACCCTCTTCTTCTCGTTAGACAACCTCCACTTGAACTAGGATAACCATTCACACTATATTGATCTTGATAAGAAGAACTACAAGGTGAAGAATATGAATCTTCACACTCTTCACATGCACTCGCATCATAGCTCTCATAAGTTTTGCGAATGAAAGGGTTACACCTAACACCAAATCTAGGTTCGGAGTGAGAAGTATAAAACTCCTCACATGCCCCAACGTCATCATAAGAACATTCACGAGGTCCTACATCATCTCCAAAATCACCATAAGAACTAGGCACTTCTTTCACCTCATTTTCTCCCTCAAAACCGCAACTCCCAAATCTACCCAAGTTTTGTTCGTGGCTATTTTCATAGCCTCCGCAATCTCCCTCAACTTCGTAGCCATAAAACCCCTCACTACAATCATAGTCTCCTATGTTGTAGTCATAATAATCCCCGGCTATCGAAGACATGTTTCCCTTATATCACCTTTGTACCTACACAATGAACAAACAAGATTAGTAGTAAAAGTTTCTCACTAACACCCGTATACACTCACCTTTGTGATTCTCACAATTGGAGCGGCAAATATTGAAAGTTGCTTATACTCCGGTAGTCAATAGGATGTCAATTCTACTTGGCGGCCGGAATAGATTCTTGTTTGATCGACTTAATACACAAAAATAAAATTTACTTATGAACTTGAAACAAAGAAGTTACTACGAGTTAAAAATAAGAAAAAGCACACAAATAACGAAGACACGAAACAAACGGACTCTACAACTAACTTACAATTTCGTAGGAGATTACTAGTTTGTTAATTAGTGTTCGAACCAACAAACAGAACTAGGAAACAATAAAATGAAACTAAGAAATCTGAAATTTGAGCTTAAAAATTGTTGGTGAACAGTAAAAAAACGTGATGTGGCAGCCACGTATTGGTTGCGGTTGTTATCGAATTTTAGTTTCTAATTCAAGTCTTGATCCAATTATAATTTGGAATTGGTGGGAATTGGTTAAGGAGAGAAAACAAGTCTTGAAATCCTCTTTCAAATTCAAAAAGCAAGACTTGACTTTTCTCCTCAAGACATGGTCCTTAAATCATGGAAAATTGTTGGAAAAGTGGTTGTTAAAGTCCTTGAGTGGTTGAAATTGGTTGTAAAATTCTTGAGAGGTCTTAAATTTTGAAAATATGTCTTCCAAGACTAGCAAAATACACACTCTCTTTCTTCAACTTCTAAGATCAAACATCCACTTTTTCTTCAACTATAGATGAAGATGTGAAGAACACCAAGAACACATTTTTTTGAATCTTGAAGTTCTAAGGTTCAAGTTGGACCCAAAACATCGACAATACCTTTCCAAGCTTAAAAATACAACACAATAACCACCATACACATTCAAACCTTGAACCAACAACACACCACACGTCCAAGCTTTGAATCCGCAACAACAATCACAAGGCCAAAGTTTAGGTTCACAACAACAACATCAACAATTAAAGCTCAAATCTAGATCTAGACTTCTTTAGTGTTAGAGGTGAAGAAGCTAACACTAGAAACAACAAAACAAATAAAATGACTCCTAGATCTAGACTCAAAATAAGAAAAATCTCGGCCAAGACATAAAAATGGACAAATTTGCTTCTTTTTGGAATTTTCAGATTTCAACTTTTTTTTTTTTTAATTTTCTAACAAGCAAGCCCAAGATTGATCTTGTAGGAACAAGATCTAGCCATGATTTGATACCAAATTATACGAGTAAGACAATGAAAGGCACAAAACACACTCCAAATCAGTCCACTAATCTTAAGGATTCGAGGACCAAGATGGAGACCACACTCGGATTCGCTACCAACAACAAGAATACAAGATACAAGGGTGTATTTCAACACCAAAACAGCTATAAAACGTGATGAACAATATCAACAACAATAACACAAGTTTCGGATTCAATAAATGACCCAAAATAGTCCACTACACAAGATAACAACAAC
>NW_025875782.1:0-1192 GCF_002878395.1 Capsicum annuum
TTGAATTTTGATAAATGATATTTGTAAAAAAAATATTTTCTCAACAAAAATTATCATTTACAGATTACGCGACCTTTTTGTGAGTGCATAGGCCCCGTCTCACATCAAAATGTGCAGTTCGGGTCCGCATATGTCTGGGATGATTCTCTGGCGAAATCATGTCTACTCCTGTCCTTTGGTTTTTTTTTAAGCATATATTAGGGGGGTAGAGGTGTTGAAGGCACTTCAAGGCGACTATCGCTAGTTGACATAGGTGCTCAGTGGCCACGTCGGTGTGCAGCGTGGGCGCATGGCAGCATGCATGGCTAGTCCGTGCGAGCCGTCCGTGCCCGTGTAGCAACGTCGACCGCGCTTCATTGTGCGCTCGTGTCGGTTATCAGTGGCGTCGTCCACGACGGGGCTGCTGGCGCTTGATTTCGGACGAGGTGGTGCTTTTGTGCGTGCGGTGAGTCCTGCATGCTGCTCTCGGGGCAAGCTCCAGGCGCTGCACACATGCGGCCGAGCCCAATCCGCGGCGAGCACCGGCGGCCGGCGTGGGCGGCGCCCGCTCATGAGCCTCGGCGTGCCTTCATCTCCCCTGCTCCCCCCAAGAGCAGGCTATCGTGTCAAGCGGGACTTGCTTCAGCCTTGCAACGTCCGCATGGGCAGCAGCGCACGGTATCTATTGTTGGGCGTTGGGGCCGGTACTGGGCGTGCATCGACGGAACATTGGGACGCACGGCGCGTAAGTTGTGTTCGGCACGTGCGGTTAGGTTGGATCCCTGCTCGAGCAGCGACGTCCTGACCCACCTGCCATCTCAGTCGCGGGGCAAGCGCAATGCAGGCTTGCTCGAAGTCGGTTTCCTATGCTGCATACCTAATGCCCAGGCATTATCAAGTTTTATCGATCGCCTTTCACCCCTCCCATTTCGTGCGCGGGGCGAATCGAAAGGCCGCCCTCGCATCCCATGCCTCCCTCGGTTCATCGTGCGATGCCGTGGTCCGTGAGCGGTGGTCGGGATTCTCGGATGCGGTAGACACAGTGGGCATTAGGCCTTCATCGACTCCTATCTGCCCTGTACGATGCTCCTTGCAAACGACGGCCGCGCTCGCGTTGAATCCGTCTGCGCCCTTGCGGGCAGGCCGGGCTCATACGACGCTGGCGTCGATGAGGAATGCTACCTGGTTGATCCTGCCAGTAGTCATATGCTTG
>NW_025875783.1:0-4431 GCF_002878395.1 Capsicum annuum
CTCCCAACCAACTTGGAAATGTGTCATTCAACTCATTGTTGCCTAAATCAAGGAATTCCAAATATCTGCAATTGATCAACGATGGCGGAACTTTCCCGTTCAGCTTATTCCCGTACAAGTTAACGATGCTGAGTCGGTTTTCAGTGTTAAAAGTAGTATTAATTTTTCCACTGAGACTATTGTTGTTTAAACCCAAAACCTCAAGACCACTCATCTCACCCAAAAAATGTGGGATTGTTCCATTCAAATGATTGCTTCCGAAGTCTAGCACTCTCAGTTTTTTCAGATTGCAGACGGTTGAAGCAATCTGTGCGCTGAAATTATCTTGGGAAAGGATCAGATAATTTAGGTCATGTTGGTCTAGGAGTGACTTTAGAATAGGACCTTGCAGCTGATGAGAGGGAGAATATCCAGGAAGCTATAGTCCCATTCAAGTAGTTTGATGACAAGAGGAGTAATTTTAGGTTTTGGAGTCCACTTATGTTGGATGGAATTGGACCAGTTAGGGAATTGGATGATAAAAAAAGGTATTCCAAGTTGGAAAGGTGGAAAACTCTTTCGGGCAATACCCCACGTAACTGTGTGCGTGGAAGCCGTAGAGATGTTAAATAAGAAGAGAAATTCAGAGGAATGGTGGAAGAGATGTTCACTGAGTCAAGTTCAAGCTCTCTTTATTGGGTCAGGTTCTTAAGGAGCAGTTCGAAATTGTAAGGCCCGAGTCTAAGCCCATATGGATCATCAGGCCATATACGATGATAGTATAATTTAGAAAGGTGAGAGATTTGGGATTAAACCTGTAAAACTTGAAAGCGACAAATCAAGATGCGTCAAGCTAGATAACTCACCAAATTTAGTTGAAATGAGCTACCCGGAAAAGTCATTACGAGACAAATCTAGCCTTTTGAGACTGGAGAGCTGAAACAGGCTACTGTTCGGATGAAATTTTCCTTGAAGTTCGCTGCAAGTGAGGTCAAGCTCAATTACTTGTCCAGTCATCTCCTCACAGTGAACTCCATCCCATGAACAACAATCTGTGCTCTCGTTCCACGAAAGAGTTTTCGGATTGTAATAATGACCAGAAGCATTGGGATTAATGGTAAACATTTGCCTGAATTGCAGAAGAGCAAGTGCTTGATGTTTGGGGCACAAATGAGGTAAGGATGAGGGGAAAACAAGTTGACAGAGAAAGGGATATACCATAAGAAATAGTACAAGTTTTACACAAGCCATTGCTGCACTAAAATGATGAAAACTAATTAAGTTTTGGAGTCCACTTACGTTGGATGGAATTGAACCAGTTAGGGAATTGTACGATAAACGAAGGTATTCTAAGTTGGTCAAATCTCTTTCGGGAATGGTGGAAGAGATGTTCACATATTCAAGGTCAAGATATCTTAATTGGGTCATGTTCTTAAGAAGCAGTTGAAAATTGTAAGGCCCAAGTCTAAGCCCATACGGATCAACAGTCGATATTGTAAGAAATTGTAATCTAGAAATGTGAGAGATTTCTGCTGGGATTAAACCTGTAAAACCTGAATGCCAGAATTCAAGATGCATCAAGCTAGATAACTCACCGAATTTAGGTGAAATGAGCGACCCGGAAAAATCATTATAAGACAGAGACAGTTGTTTGAGACTGGAGAGCTGAAACAGGCTACTGTTGGTATGTAATTTGCCTTGAAGTCCACTGCAAAGAGGTCAAGATCAATTACTTTTCCCATCATCTTGTCACAATAAACTCCATTCCATGAGCAACAATCAGTTCTCCTGTTCCATGAAAGAGTTTTCGGATTGTAACAAAAATCATCAGAAGCATTAGGATTAATGGTAAACATTTGCCTGAATTGCAGAAGAGCAAGTGCTTGATGTTTGGGGCACAAATGAGGTAAGGATGAGGAGAAAGGTATATAGCATAACAAATACAAGTTTTACACAACCCATTGCTGCACTAAAATGATGAAAACTAATTAAGTTGGTAGAGAAGAAATCAAGAAATGTTTGCTTTATGTCTGTGTTCAATAATTTTGATTAGGTATATATAGTGCAAAAATGGCAATTTAGAATTAATCATTTGATGTGTCACACAAATGAATGCATGAATCTATCAGTAGTTCACATTGTCAAGTCAATTAGATATGCATGTTCAATGTAAACACATTCTAATTGTAATTGTGTTGGTAAATTATTTTTCTCCTCTAAAATTATGACATGTAGTTGATATAATTATGGTAATTTTAATTTTTTAAAAACCCTCTAAAGTTTGACATGTGGTTGGTAAATTACTTTTCTCATCTAAAATTGTGACATGTAGTTGATAAAATTACTTTTCTCCCACTAAAGTTGTGACATATTGTTCTCTCTCTAAAATTGTGATATGTAGTGATAAAATTATTTTTTTTGTACATTTCTTGCCACTTGGGCCTTTGCGTTTGGTATATCATAATAATATAATAAACTACTCTATTTATTGTACGTTTAGAACGTGTTCAAGGTACATGGTGTTAATTACTCTAATTCCATTCAACTTCAAATGATATATATCAACGTGATAATTTTTCTTTTAACAATATAATATCATGTTGTTTTGTCACCTACTGTTCACTTATCTTAACTTTGTAAATATTTATTCCGTGATTGTACTAGAAAGTTTGCTGTAACTGGATTTCAAATCCCTTGATAGTATGAAGGTAAAGTAATGGAAGAAAAAAAAAACTCAAGTCAATGCACGAGTCGTTGCCTAAAAAATCAAAGAATGCTGGAAAAATCTGTTAGCGTGATAATTGGTGTGTAAACCTTGACCAAAACTTGTCATGTCAAAATCAAGATGAGCTTGAACCTGTTCAATATTTGTTAATTACTTTTCAGATACATATTTTCACTATTTTGTAACTGAAGTAATAAATCAGGTATGAGCCGTGATGGAATTCCTCGATGATGTTATTCTGCATAGTACATCTTTAGGCAACAACTACGTACTACGTTGGCAGCCATGAACAAAGTAAAACGGGCAAGCATTTATTTATTACAACATCGTCGACAAGCTGATGATAACACAACCATAAAAGGAAATCAGACATGAAGGAAACTATGATTTGATAAGTTAACAGAAAGATTTAGTATGTGTGTACATCTTTCATTGAGCTGTACTCCCATGCGGGTGATGAACTCGGGAGTGCACGCAAGGTATTAACGAAATTCCTGAACCATGTGTTGTCTCGTATAATGCGATGCTTGTGGGGAAAATGGGGGGAAGGGGTTTGAGATTCTTGATGTTTTCTCGCTTTCCTTATAGAGATGTTTATTCATATGATTCATGGGTACATGAAGAACGGGTGCTCTGAGGTTGCTGTTAAGTTTTTTGAGAAAATGATGGTAAACGAGGATGTGAAGTGCGGTTTTTTGAAGCAAAAAGAGGCTACTTTTTCTAGCATTGTTGCGTGTTTTTGGATGTTGGTATGGCGTTATATCTAGGGATGCAAATACATGCTTACATGGTAAAGAACGAGGAGTTGAGTGTCTTCATGATGAGCGCATTGATTGCGTTTAATGGGGAAGATGAGTTATTTGGTATATGCTTCAAAGGTACTTGATATAATGGTTAGCAAGAAGGTTTGCGCTTACTCCCTTGAAGTTTTGATGGTCTGCAAACTATTACTTAAGGGACCTGATTAATGGTTTATTGTGTATCTACGGGACTCGGTCTCATATGAGGATGTTCTCTGACGATGACTTGCTTGACCATAGCTGGAAGTTGTACTTTCCTGCAGAAAGTTGGTAGCGCGGCAGTAGAGGAGCTGAACCTCGACCAATAGGAAGAAGTCTAGGTTTTGTTGTCTCGTATAAAAGGATCATCTACACACAACAAAACCAAGTTTTTGAACGTATATCAATCTTGGTCATCTCCAAAAAAACAGCCGTCCATTGAACACAGCTCGTACAAGGGACATGATTAAGGGCTCATTTAAAGTCTTGTAGCATGTTGAGTGTATGTTTTCTTGTCTTATATTGTAAATCTACTCTTGATTATAAAGGATAGTAGATGTGTTGCTTGTCTAAGTCTTAGCTCGAGTCGAAGCAGCTAGAGTTAGTTGTTCGAGTTGTTTGTAAGTTGGTCATGTAACGCCCCACAATTCGGGCTACAATATAGACCATGATTTCGATGCGTTGTTAATCCCGAAGCCATAAAATCCTATGCCAATACGGCATGTTAATTATTGTGTAGCATGTGAATCCACTCAATCTTGAATTTAGACCATAGAGGTCCTTCAACTCAAGGACGAGTTAAAACTATTTCGATCGACTAAGTTTTAGTAGACGTTGTAAAGTGTGTCAGCTTCCATCGACCATAACTATCTGTATATGTCGAATTAGGAAGCCTACTATATGTCAAACGATAGGTATTCGAGTTATCTTTCCAACGATACCAATTTG
>NW_025875784.1:0-1169 GCF_002878395.1 Capsicum annuum
GAAATGGCTCCTCCTCAACAGACCCGGCGCGACCCTAGCCTTTTCGTCATCCGATCGGGTAATAACGAATATATCCCGGATCTCCAGGCCTTAAAGGTTCGATGGAACGATCCGAGAGATACTCTCAAAAGGAGATGGTACGAAAGTACGTATTCTCCCGAAGAACAAAAGGAGTTTGGTCAACTATGGATAGCCGACATGAAAAGACTCCGATGCGATATGGAATTCTTCTTCTGGTTTGAGAAAACTGGAAGGTTAGAAAACCAAACAGACTCCCTCAATGCCATCGTCACCAAATGGTACACTCAGCGAAACACAGTGGTAGAATCCACAACTCCTCCTCTAGAAGGTCTTAACATCTCTTACTCCAATGAAGTCATTAAGGCTTCCCCCTTTAAGACCAAATTCGAGCGTGGAACGATGACACCTCAATGCAGAGACCTTGATAGGATAATTGAACAAAACAATTATACTAATCAAGTTCTTCATACCATTTCACAACAGATAGAGGACACCAAAAACTCTCCTCTTTCCGCACCATTACCAGCTAAAGGCCCTCCAAGCTCTACTACTCTTTCGAATCCTATCTTTAAACTCCCCGAGTTTCATAAAGATAAGTTTCCTACCCTAAATGACGATTTTAAATTGTCTGAGCAAATTCTGGAAAAAATTAATTCCAAGCTCACCAAATTCAAAATATCTCAAGAACCCTCTACCTCTAAGGACTCTTCCAGTTCCAAGGATAAGAATAAAGGTTCTCTCTCTAAATTATCTAGTGAACGATTTTCCACTAGGAAAAATTATTATCGAAAACCCTCTCCTCCAGACGTACAGTTTGAAGAAAATCCTTTCCTTTCTACATCTAGTCACGATGGAAGAGGCATAACTGAATGGAATATTGATGGTCTGGCCGAACACCAGATCTACAATAAACTCCATGAGATAGCAGTAGCCATCACGGCTTACAAAATCAAAGGTTCCTCTGACAAAGGAGCCGCCACCATGATTGTCTCGGGTTTTACCGGTATGCTCAAACATTGGTGGGATAATTATGTCTCTGAGGACGAAAAGAACCTCATTTACAACGCCACAGTCATTGAACAGGTAGCTCGAAATGTAGAAGGTCGAGAAACCGTAGTTCAAGAGGCACAAGAAGATGCCTGTGCAAC
>NW_025875785.1:0-4246 GCF_002878395.1 Capsicum annuum
GGGTTGTTCGCCCATTAAAGCGGTACGTGAGCTGGGTTCAAAATGTCATGAGACAGTACGGTCCATATCCGATGTGGGAGTTAGAGCATTGAGAGGACCTTTCCCTAGTAAGAGAGGACCGGGAAGGATGCACCTCTGGTGTACCAGTTATCGTGCCCATGGTAAATGGTGGGTAGCCAAGTGCGGAGCGGATAACTGCTGAAAGCATCTAAGTAGTAAGCCCACCATAAGATGAGTTCTCTCCTATTCCCACTTCCCCAGAGCTTCCAGTAGCACAACCAAGACAAGGATGGGTTCTCGACCCCTGCGGGGATGGAGCGACAGAAGTTTTTTTGAGAATTCAAGAGAAGGTCACGGCGAGACGAGCCGTTTATCATTACGATAGGTATCAAGTGGAAGTGCAGTGATGTATGCAGCTGAGGCATCCTAACAGATCGGTAGACTTAAACCTTGTTCCTACATGACCTGATCAATTCGATCAAGCACTCGCCATCTATTTTCATTGTTCAAATCTTTGACAACATGAAAAAACCAAAAAAGCTGCCCCCCCCCCCCCCTCTCTATCTATCAAAGGGATGGAAGGGCAGAGGCCTTTGGTGTCCCCTCCAGTCAAGAATTGGGGCCTCACAATCACTAGCCAATATGCTTTTCTCTTATGCCTTTCTTCATTCATGGTTTGATATTCTAGTGTCCTAGGCGTAGAGGAACCACACCAATCCATCCCAAACTTGGTGGTTAAACTCTACTGCGGTGATGATACTGTAGGGGAGGTTTTACGGAAAAATAGCTTAACGCCAGGATGATAAAAAGCTTAACACCCCTCATTCTTATTCAATATGAAAATGAAAAAAAATGAAAAATCAAATGAAAAATCTAAAGGTCATTTTATTCAAAACCCCAATTGTGACATCCCTTCTCTCCCACTTCACACCTCGGAGCGCACCCTTCTTATAGATATAAATGCACTTTTACATCCTCTTAACCCAAAATGGCTGGGGAGAGGAAAGGTTCTCTTTTTAAGGGTACTCTCGGGAACAGATCCAGTGGAGACGGGGTGGAGCCTGTAGCTCAGAGGATTAGAGCATGTGGCTACAAACCACGATTTCGAGGGTTTGAATCCCTCCTCACCCACAATCAGCCCAAAAGGGAAGTACCTTTTCCTCAGGGGGTAGGAAAATAATGATCGGGATAGCATACCAAAAGCTATGGAACTTAGGTGTGGGTATTTTGTCGAAATGGAATGGCTTTTCTTTTTCTCTTTTTATTTATCGTGAATGGGGGAATCATTACACATAGTATGCCCGATTGGCATATTTTTTTGTTTTACGCCCCGTAACTCTTCCTCATCCAGGCTTGGGCAGAATAGCAGAGGAAGTATTAGTATCATAACAAAAAAGCCTTCCTCGTCATTAATATCTTTGCCCGCGGAAATTGTGACCTCTTGGGAGAATCGATGACTACATTAAAGATGCAGTGCTAGTACATCTGAGACTTCTTAATTAGCTAGTTGTAAATAGACCCGCCCTAAGGCTATGGAACAAAGGATTATCTTGGGCTTAGACCGAGGTATTGATGGTGATTTTCTAATATCGAAGAACAAAATGTGATACGATAAGATAGAATGCAATAGAAACAAAGATAGGGAACGGGTTACCTACTGTTAACTGGCAAAGCAAGCCCCTTTATTCTAAATTCTTTAATTCAGAATCAAGCAAATCTCCCCAAGTAGGATTCGAACCTACGACCAATCGGTTAACAGCCAATCGCTCTACCACTGAGCTACTGAGGAACAACAGGAGATTCAATCTGAGGGAGATTCCCAACCCATAACCAATATGAGCTCGAAGCTTTCTTCGTAACTCCCAAAACTTCTTCGTAGTGGCTCCCTTACATGCCTCATTTCAGAGGGAACCTCAAAGTTGCTCTATTTCATTATATTCCATCCATATCCCAACTCCATTCATTTAATATCCCTTTGGTCTCATTGACATAACAGATGTTATTTCTAGTCTATCTCTTACTATTTCTTTTCTATATATGGAAAGTGAAAAAATCATCATATAATAATCCAGAAATTGCAATAGAAAAAGAAATAAGGGAGGTTTGTGATGATTTTTCAATCTGTTCTACTAGGTAATCTAGTATCCTTATGTATGAAGATAATCAATTCGGTCATTGTAGTCGGACTCTATTATGGATTTCTGACCACATTCTCTATAGGGCCCTCTTATATCTTCCTTCTCCGAGCTCTGGTTATGGAAGAAGAAACCGAGAAGAAGGTATCAGCAACAACTAGTTTTATTATAGGACAGCTCATGATGTTTATATCGATCTATTTTGTGCCACTGCATCTAGCATTGGGTAGACCTCATTCAATAACTGTCCTAGCTCTACCATATCTTTTGTTTCATTTCTTCTGGAACAATCACAAACACTTTTTTGATTATGGATCTACTACAAGAAATTCAATGCGTAACCTCAGCATTCAATGTGTATTCCTAAATAATCTCATTTTTCAATTATTCAACCATTTCATCTCACCAAGTTTAATGTTAGACAGATTAGTCAATATTTATCTCTTTCGATGCAACAACAAAATCTTATTTGTAACAAGTGGTTTTATTGGTTGGTTAATTGGTCACATTTTATTCATGAAATGGCTTGGATTGGTATTAGTCTGGATACGGAAAAATTATTCTATTAGATCGAATAAGTACATTCGATCTAATAAGTACCTTGTGTTAGAATTGAGAAATTCTATGGCTCGGATCTTTAGTATTCTCTTATTTATTACCTGTGCCTACTATTTAGGCAGAATACCCTTGCCCATTCTTACTAAGAAATTAAATGAAGCTAAGAAACATAAAGTGGCCTTAAAAATAGAAGAAATGGAGTAAAGTGAGGAAGAAAGAGATGTAGAAACTACTTTCGAAATGAAGGGGACTAAACAGGAACAAGAGGGATCCACTGAAGAAGATCCTTTTCCTTCTCCTTCCCTTTTTCAAGAGGGATCCACTGAAGAAGATCCTTATCCTTCTCCTTCCCCTTATTCAGAAGAAGGGTTGGATTCGGGCAAAATCGATGAAATGGAAGAAATTCGAGTGAATAGAAAGGACAAAATAAATGATAAATTCCACTCTCACCTGATAGAGAGAGGCTATAAAAATATTAGTACTAGTAATTGTGAAATTTATGATAAAAAAGATTCTTATCTGAATTTGATTCAAAAATCAAAAACTAGAAAAAAGTAAGTAATAAACTAATAAAAAGACGGAAACATAAGCTAAATACAAGAAGAGATAAGAAGAGATGCGTCAGCCCCCTATATATTTGATACCTTCTCCTACAATGAAACTAATAAACCTAACCTCGTTAGTCATCCCATCAATTGCTCGTCGATCAAAAAAATGAGTAAATTCAGCTAAGCCTCTTATCCCACCAACTAAGAATCTTGTATAAAAAGCATCTATGTAAGCACGATTATATGACCAATCATATATGCCATTTATAATTTTGTCCCACTGAATTCTCTTAGGACCCTTTTTAACAAAAAAATTAATTAACTCCAAATTTTTTAAAAACAATAAATGGGTTTATATAAAAAGGATGCTATAAATATTCCGAAATAAGCTATACTGACTAAAAGAACCACATCCTTTAAAATTTCATTCCAATCCGTCGAATTATTTGACTTTCGATGCAAAAGATTTATAGATGGAGCTAACCATTTCGATAATATATCCAAATTAACTCCATCTTGGTTGAAAGGAATTCCTATCGATCCAACAAACAAAGTAAAGAGTCCTAATAGAAATGTTGGGAATAACATAGTATTGTCCGATTCATAAGGATAGGAATAAACCGCTTTATGCTCAAAATGAGCAATAGTCATAAAAGTTCGTCATCTTTCTTTCATTTTTATCAATTGGATATTTAGTATTTGAAAAAAAATAAGTACTTTCATTATTATTCATTGTTAATAAACAAGAGTTTTTCTTAATTTCATTTTTACCCCATAGATATATTGAATAGAAAGGGGTTTTGTATTTCCTACTATAACTTTGAAAATGAACGTTTAAATGCCCTTCAAAAGTAAGTAAATAGATCTGAAACATATAAAATGCGGTTAATCCCGCCGTGGCCCAAGCTATTATTGCGAAAATTGGTGAATACAACCAACTACCATTAAGAATTTCATGTTTGGACCAAAAACAAGGAAGAGGTGGAATACCACAAAGAGAAAGTG
>NW_025875786.1:0-4163 GCF_002878395.1 Capsicum annuum
AAAAAAGCAACCACAAGTGGTCGCTTTTATATTTAAAACTAGTGAGAAGAAGTCCGTGCAAAACACGGGCCCAACATCTATTCTAAATTAATATTATAATAATAATTACATCAATTAATGTGACATTTTTTGAATTTTAAAAATTAAATAAATTTATTTTTTAAGTAATTTTTGCATATATTCTTAAAATATATTAAATTATCAATTATTATGATTTATTATTCAAATATATAATTTTATTTCAAAAATTTAATTCACGATCAAAATTAAACTCTACAAATGTCTAAATTAATAAAGAGTCTGAAAATCAAATTCAATGGGCCTATATTACTGTTTTTCAGATAACACGGGTTTAGTATATGTTATTTTTTTTTTAGCTCAAACAATGTGATCTAAATAGAATTTAGATAATCAATCATACTTTTAATACATTTTTAGATATTTCAAGCTGTTAACTATTGTAGTTTATAATATTTTTTTGTTTTCAAATAATATATGTTACTCTCCTTGTCCAAACTTTTGTGGCATTGATAGTCAATTATATTTTAAAAATAATTTAAATTTTTAATTATTGTGATTTATTATACTATTCTTCTATTCCAATTTAAATGTCATTGATATAATTTTGAGAGTCAATCAAATATTTCATATCTTTTAAAAAAATTTAAGTTGTTAATTATTGTGATTTATAATATTTTTTACGTACTTTTTGAAATATATAACACATTATTTTTTATTTTAGATATTTTAAGTTGTTAACTATTGTGATTTATAATATTTTTTATGTAATTTTCAAATAATATATGTTACTCCCCTTGTCCAAAATTTTGTGGCATTGATAGTCAATTGCATATTTTAAATAATCTAAATTTTTAATTATTGTGGTTTATAAAAATTTTCCTTATATTTTAATTTAAGTGGCACAATGCTTAGATTATAATAATTAATTAGAGGTGATATAGTAGAATTACGATTGAAGCAAAGAAACAAACATGTCTTAAATTATTCACAATAACTAATAAGAAGTGATATAACAAAATTACTACAAAAAGTACGTGTAATTTTTTTAAAAAAATGGGCCTCATATAAGACGTGAAGTTAATTTAAAACATCAAAAGTTAACTTATCACTTTATATCTATTTTATTTTATTATTAAATATATATTTTTGTAATATTTAGATGACTTATAATAATTAATTAGGATGATATTTAGTAAAATTATGATTGAAACAGTTGAAGCAGACATGTCATATATGTGTATGTATGTATAGGTGTATATATATATATATATATATATAGTATATACATATTATATAATGAACGTATATTAATGACATAAGATAAATCAACCGATAATTCAACTGAGTATTTGTGAATTATGTTACGTTGTATATTATTATGGAGTAGTAAAATCGGGTATGTAATGTATATAGTATGTATTTGAATGTTAATAGCCAATTGAATATATTTATATATGCATATAAACGTATATTTCGTGTAGTGATGAAATAGATATACTATTTTGTGTCAACACAATATTGAGACACGTATACTGTTGAAGTTATAATAATATAAGACAAGTATTATGAGGTATATAAACATATATCTCGTATAGTGACATATGCAGTAATCGAATGCTCGATGATTGAATCTATATATCAAAATATTTTGAATAATGCACTGATATCATACTATTGAGGAAATAGATATACTATTTTGTGTGAATGTAGATACACATATATTATTGAAGTTGTAATAACGTAAGACAAGTAATCGATAATTTATCTGTAATTGATAATTTATCTGATTAACACGTTGTATTACGAGGTATATATATATATATATATAGTTAAAATCGATAATTTATCTGATTAACACGTTTTATGAGATATAATATCGTAATTAAAATTTAATTAACCAAAAATTTATCGTAATTTGTAAACACTGATATTATCACACGATTGAGGAAATATACTACTCGTGTTAATGTGATGATAAAATAACTAAATATCTGATTTATATATATATTTATATATGCATTGTATTAAATTAATTGGATATTGTTATAAATATTATAAAATTTATTAAAAAATTAATTTTTATAGACGTAATCTATTTTAATATCGACATTTTTATTACATTTCCTAATATAGCAACCCTAATTCAATTCAATTTTCCCAATTCATTTACTTTCTAGCCACATTTTATATATGTCTATGTCAATTTTAGCCTAAATTCATTTTCAATTTGACCTCAAATTAAAATCTCCTATTTCAATTTCATTTGACTCCTCTCAATTTTAATCATAGCCATTAATCTCATCTGATCAATGGCTGAGATTAAATCCACCATTTATCACATTTTAAAACAAAATAACTCAAACCCTAATTTATTTTTCACAAAAATAGCCACACCGTCATCTCCCTCTCTTCTCCCTCTTCTTCTCTCTCTATCAACGACGATGGAACCAACGTTAAGCCGCCAGCCGTCGACAAAATCCCAGCACCGCCAGTCTTCACTGCTCCAGCTTCTTCCGTTAAGCCGCCGCTAGCCGTCGCTGCTCCAGCCGGTAGCCATCTCCACCAGCCGGTGAAGCAGTCGTCCACTAGCCAGCAGGCAACCTTCATTTAGAGGTAAACTCCGTTAACTCCGTTAATATTAACATACAAACTTTGAGGGTTTGTATAGCAACACTATATTATAGCAACAAAAGGATCCAAGAGGGTTACTACATAGGAGAAAGGAAAAAAATATTCTTGTAGATACTATTAATCGTGGTAAAATCTACAGATATCTACATGAATAAGATAAAAAGTGTCAATCAAACGAGTTAAAGCAAAGCTCTTTAATCCCATAGAATCTAATGTTCTAAAAGATAGGGTTTCTAGGTAAGTTTACTTGTCTCTGAAAATTTCGAGATATGATCCATAAGTCCCACAGATTTTTAGTCTTCAACGTTTGAAAGATTCCACGTTTTCAAGATAATCATTAAGAACGTGCAGAGTATATTTAGTTATGATTTCATGATAATAAAGATTTCCAAAATTACGCAATTTTCTTATTTGCTAAAACTCCAATAAGAACATGCAGAGTATATTTAGTTATGATTTCATAATAATAAAGATATTTCCAATATTATGCAATTTTCTTATTTGCTAAAACTCCAATACAAGGAGTCATATAGTATATTTTATTAATATTTCAGTTAGAGTTCTCCAATACTGTCTGTATTCCTTGTGTTGTGTCTTTCTAAATTATGGCATCAGGACTAGAATTTAGTTTCTTTACTTTTCTAAAAGATAAGGTTGATCTTGCTTAAGGGTTTTAGAATATCTATACCTTGAGTATACATAAACTTGTACAATGTGCTCAAAGTTCAGTCATGTTGTAGACATGTAGTAACTTGAAAATGAAGTTGTGTATCTTTTAATTTGCTAAGCTCATTATTTTCTATATTCCAGTTTCTCATGAGAGAATCCATAAGAAGATTGAAGCTGTCATTTTGAAATATCAAGAAATTAAGAAAAATATCAAAGGTATGTGGACATAGTGAAGCCGTGTGGGGCCTTGTGCGATTCACTATTATTGTTATCTTTCTTTGATTGTTCATATTGAAGTCTCGTGAAGCTATGTATGGCCTTGTGCGATTCACTAGCATTGTTCTTGACATCTTGTTGGTTTTGTTGTTGCTTGAAAATTGTATTGTGAACTTGATCTTAAATGGTTAGGGACTTGGTAGGTGTTTTCCTGTTTTGAATGTGATTATATTTGGTAGGTTGAAAATGATTAAGTGTAGGGACTTTAAGGGTGACACGGTAGGTTGAAAGTGGTTAAGAGTAGGAACTTTGGAGGGAATTTTGTGTTTTGAATGTGACTTGTTTGACAACTTAGTAACTTGAAAATGGTTAAGTCTAGGGACTTTGAAGGGTTTTTTTTTTGTTTTGAATGTGGTTTGTTAGATCACTTAGTTTCTCGAAAATGGTTAAGTCTAGGGACTTTGAAGGGTATTTTTTTGTTTTGAATGTGTTTTTGTTTCGATACTTAGTTGCTTGAAAATGGTTTAGTTGGTGACTTTATTTGTTGAAAATGCTTAAGTTTTGGTGACTTTAATTGTGAATTAGTGTTTAGGAGGTGATGTGGTTGGTGACTTTATTAGTTGAAA
>NW_025875787.1:0-1484 GCF_002878395.1 Capsicum annuum
ATAGATGCTAGACACCTCTCTCGTATTTAGTGGAGTCTAAATTTGACAACGAAATTCAAAAATATCATACTTTTAAGATTTGAAATTTATGACTATAAATTACCTTTGAACCCTTTTATCACTTTACTAAAACTGGCCCTTCGTGTCACAGAGATTCATCTTTCAAAAAAAAAAAAATCAAAATTATAACCCTTTCCTTCATGTTAGCTTCACCCCTACTCTTTTTTCATACTTTGGGTAAAAAACCTAAACCTAATTTATAGACAAGCTTGGTTAATGTGTTATTCTAACTCTTTCTAAAAACCAAACCCTTTTATGCAAAAGATTCAATAATATAATTTAGAAAATAATCTAAGTGTAAGATGGCAATGATGGTATGTAAAATAGAAAAAAATAACAAATAAGGGCAAACTTGATAGTTTTGTTTGATAGTTTTGTTACGTGAAATATGAAAAAAAAGAGGCATGTGTAGTATCAGAAATTACAAGGGGAGGTACATACATCTTAAAATTCTAATCTTGCGGGCAAATGTAGTTTAGACTATTAATTACATGACATATGGTTAAATCTTAATTGCTTATTTTTTATTCATGTAAACCTCTACCCTTTAGTCTAACGATTAGTTAAGACTGTCCCAAATTTAATTTATTTTAAAAAAATTTACCAAGTCTCTTCAATAAATTAAATTAACTAAATATGATCGTCGTGCATGTAGTCAAGAGCAACTAACTAAATGATCCACTGGTGAAATGGATGAGTTAATTTCAGATATAATTACTATACTTTATCCACTTTAAATTAAATCATGAAATTATATTTTATCACATTAAAATACTAAACTATGCATGAATTGGTTAAATATACAAATAATAATCAAGTGGTTAAATTTTCTATGCAAAATCATGATACATCACTCGCCACCTCATATTTTTTCCTAGTGCGAGTTAATTCTTTTAACTTATTGTCTACTTACCTCACCACTTTGTGGAAATGTAAGGAAAGTCGTTCGAATTCACGGACTTTCCTTAAGGAAATAATTCCCCACACTGTATCCGAGGTTGTGGAATTTTTTCTTCCAGGATAAAATGACCTTCAATCCGACTATAGCGGTACCTCAAATAGGCAGATTCTTCGAACACACTCACGGTTTGAATGATCACAATTAGAGTATTTTTAACTTTCTATGTCAAACCTATGGATGAAAACCAGGTTATTTATAGTCATAAGATGCCTCTTTAGAAAGGAGGTAATGGTTCACTCCAAAGGTTGCACATTTGCTGTAAGTTCATGTTTGTTCATCAAAGATTGCATCATTTCCCGAACAGTCATATATTTTCATGAATCAGTGTGTCTTTTGCTGAATTGCATCTGTTTGTTCAACCAGTGCATTAGGTCAGCATAAAATAGTGCATCAGTTCTGAAGCAATGCAATATTTTTAAAGCAGTGCAACTATTCGACGTCACTGTTCACGTAAAACAGTAGC
>NW_025875788.1:0-2150 GCF_002878395.1 Capsicum annuum
ATCAACAACTTGATTATCAACATCCAACAATATAGATATCATAAACAACTAATTTCATAGATTTCAACTTACATACTAACATAGCTTCACAAAAATACATAAAGATCCCAACTTGAAACCATACAACATGAACATAATCATACCACAACAAAGTATTCACAATACATGATTTAAAACTTTATTCTTGAGCTTCATGGATAAAAGGAATCCATGGATGAACACTATGCATACCTTAGATGAAAGATTCTTGATGATTAACGGTGAAATCCTTTGAACTTGGATCTTCAAATTGAAACCCTTTCTCTTATTTTTGATAGAAAATTATGAAAAGGGATATATTTTGGTTCAAATAAGCCTTAATACTTGTGTGTATATATATATGGTGGGTAAAAAGACTAAAATACCTCTAAGAAAAGGGAGAAAGATGCAGTTGTTCCTCTGTTGATAATTTTGATATGCTGAAGTAAATTGATCATAAATTTTTATTCCGATGTTGGATTTGGATGAAACCAATTGAATTGAAAATAAGACTCAAAGATATTTTCATTGAACTATAGCAGCCCTCCCATTTCATTATATACAGGGAGTTATGATCGTTTGAAGTGGACCCTGAAATTTTGGCCTGAAATGCACCCGGAATGTGGGAGCATTTCAAACCAGTGATTTCAGCCACTGAAATGCACCCAAAATGCCTTCTAAATATGACCAAGACATACTAGGGTCTTTCCCCATCACAACGCAACTTGAAAATAAAAAAATGGAGGTTGGAAAAGTCGCTAAATAAATCCCCGAAGTTCGGAGGCTTGAAATATGACTAGTGTTGAACAGTTAGCAAAAATTCTTCTAAGTATTGGATTTTCTTATCAATCCTTAAGGAGATGAGTTAGACTTAAAATTTTATGGGGTCTTACACATTATGACCCATTTTCTTATCTCGTCTTTGTCATTTTCGCTAATATTTTTACAAGTAGAGTAAACCAATAATTGATTTTTGTTATAGTAAATCCAAACTGGATTTTGATTTATATAATTATTTGCTAACTCAGTCAATATACTGCTAAGTCCAATAACTCTCTTGTTTTGGTAGAAGTCCGATATCTGATTTTTGGTTATCTCTTCTTGTTCGCATATTTCTTCAAGAATAATATAATCTCGTGTCATTCCTATCTTGAAAACAGTAATTGTTTGTTTTATTTCATCAAACAGTATTTCTACTGGTGTTGAGTAGAAACGAACATAAAATAACTATCCCTTCGTAATCCTTTTATAATCCATAATTTTTTTGTAAATATCTGGAATTCTTGTTAACTCTTCTCCAGTAATTGTGTAAACTGTAGATAATAGTCCATAATAGTAACATGAAGAAATTAAGTTTGCACTGGTGCCAGGCAAAGCAATAAGTTTGTCATAGTTCTGACATTTTTATGTAATGTATCCTTGGTTTTGTTTTGTTAAATCTTTATTCTGGATAGGTTTTGTATTTAACAATTTTTGTAAGGTATAAATATTATCAATATATGTACGAGTGATATGGTGATAAGTCTTTTTTTGTTGATTGAGTGATTCGGAATATGTATGTATCTGGGGAGGTATAGATGACTCTGATTTATGTATATTTGGTGTATATGGTTTTGAGAATATCTGGTTGAGGTTATAATTCTTTTTCTTTGGTGGTTCAGGTTTATTTTGAGTGACTATATTCTTTTCCTTGGATACATCACTTGCGCCTGCAGCTGTAACAGTAGTTTCGTTAGTAATTTGAGTTTTTAGGTGTTTCTCATCGTCACCTTCTAGATCTAGTTTTTAATATGCTCTTCCTGCATAGTATCTTTGCTAATAGCTTCTTATTTTTTTTATAGTTCTCAACTTGCACTTTTACATTTGTAACTTCAATAGTTAATGTGATAACTCGTCATTGTAATAACTTCATTTGTTCAAACACTTGTAATATTAAGTATGTTTGGATATCTTTGACATCAGCTTCTTCCGTTGATAAATCAGTTTGAGTAGCTTTGTCTTGATATGTAATCTGAAATAACATTCTTGTCAGTCTTGATTACTTCAATCGTAAATGTAAAATTTAATATATTCAATGCTAATCTCCGAATTTCCTTCATCGTAACTAAGTTTTGTATTTTTCTTGTTAACCA
>NW_025875789.1:0-2437 GCF_002878395.1 Capsicum annuum
AATCTAGAATTAGATATACATTATAGCACAGATAGGATAAATTATTATACAGAAATTTGTAACTCTGCAATTACTACAGGATAAAATAATTAATGAATATATCTTACGTAAAAAGTAAATCATTAAAAGATATTGAAACAAAATTTAAAAAATATCCACGCAAAAATAAAAATAGATCTATTAACCTAATAAATCTATTAAATCCGCGCACCCCCCTACAAGTGGTCTCATTTAGAATTAGTGATAAGATTCCATCAACATGTCTGGTCTCTTACTTTATCGAACTCAGATACAAGAATTAAAAAGGGATCAACAAAGTCAATCACCTTCATATCATAATCATGTAAGACCCCAAAACATTATATAATCAAGGAACAATATTTTCCATAATACAAATTTATATTTGTACAAATAAATCACCAAACCAACAATTCTGAAGAAAAAAAATGTTACGAGTAATCAATGTTAGAGTTTTTTCCCTGATTTCTTTTAAGTTACTAAAATTAAGTTATACTTTTCTTGAAAGGAAAATAAAGTAATACCATAATTAATTTTACTTTTTCTAAAAAGAAAAAGTAATTCTTTTTCATATTTGACAAACCTCTTTCTGAGAGAAAAGGTTTTGAAACTCTATAAATAGAAGACTCTCCTTCTCATACCATAACACAATAGTATCCACAATGTAGTCGTTTTAAGATTCTTCTTTAGAGGGAGATTTTTTCTCAATTAGTTTTTATGTTTTTATAATATTAGATTTTATATGTGGACCGATTGGCCAAACCATATAATAATTTTATGCTTTTTGTATTATTTTATTTGTCATCTAATTATCACCGTCTTGGTTCGCAAACTTTAAGCTTACCCATGACGCCCTCTCGATTTCGAACCCAACAAGTGGTATTAGAGCTTATGGTTCAATGGTCTAATGGTGTGGTGAAACGAGATTAAATAGGTTCGATAGCGGTTTCAAATCAAGATGCAATCAATTTGATTATAATGAAGATCTTTGTCTAGGTACATGTGGAGAAAAGTTTCAAACAAATTTTCAACAATCCTGCTGCTAATCCATCTTCAAAACCAAATCAATTTTCAACTCATGTTTATGGGATCTAAATTTTAACTCTGCTTACTTTAAATTCTTGGGTTCCTTTCAACTCGTGCATTTATTTTTAGTGCATGAGCTCCACTCTTAACCTATGCTCACTTTCAATGCACAAGCCTCCACTTTTAAACTTGTTTACTTATAACACAAGACTTTAATAATATCAACCCGTGCTTTTATTTTTAACGCATAGGGCTTTAATTTTTAACCCATATCAATTTGTAATCATGGTAAGTAGTAGTGATATATGAAGATCATTTGAATAAGAAAGATAAAAATTATTTTACTAGAAAATCAAGTCAAAAAGGAGAGATTTGTAGGGTTTTTGTCCTGATTTTCTTACCAAAATTAAGTTATACTTTTCTAGAAAGGAAAATAAAGCAATACCATAGTTACTTTTACTTTTTCTAAAAAGAAAATATAATTCTTTTTCATATTTGACAAAACTCTTTCTTAGTGGAAAGGTTTTGGAACTCTATAAATAGAAGACCCCCCTTCACATACCATAACACAATAGTATCCATAATGTAGTCATTTTAAGATTCTTGTTTAGGGGGAGATTTTCTCTCAATTAGTTTTTATACTTTTTAATATTAGATTTTATATGTAGTCCAATTGTCCAAACCATATAATAATTTTATGCTTTTTGTATTATTTTATTTATAATCTGAATTATCACCGTTTTGGTGTGCAAATTTTAAGTTTCTGCATGACGCCCTCTCGATTTCGAACCCAACAATCAAATCATTTTTGGCAATTGATATTTCTTTGTTTCAAACATATGTTACATTGGGAATACATTATTGAACCTCCTTATACATTGATTCTCCTGTTGAACTCTCTCTTTTAATTAGAGATAACACTGCATCATCATATTTGGTTTCTTGGTCTAGGAAAACTTGATATTTAAGCCAAAAATTCATCATGAAAATTAGAATTAATATTTTAAAAAATATCAACAATTCTTATTTTGTTGTCACATACTCATAATCTAAAACATGATACTGACTAATAAAGCTAATGGGGGGGGGGGGGGGGGGATGTGAAATAATTTGTATTATTGAAAGGGTATATATAAGGGGTCAAATGTTCATTTTATACTCAAATTCAAAAATCCTTATTAAAAATTGAAATAAGACACAAGTATCCACCTAAACTATACCCGAAGTTGCTATGACATGCCTAAATTTTATGGGAACCTATTACCCTCCCCCCTCCCAAACTCATTTTTCTGTATTTTTGTGCTCCTTTTGAGACTGACATGGTTAACATGTCAGCACAGAAGAGCCACAAAAATATTCTACTAGTTGGGAGCCACATCAGTAAAAAGAAGCA
>NW_025875790.1:0-4041 GCF_002878395.1 Capsicum annuum
TGGAAATATTATATAGGGCTTTGAACTCAGTGACTAAGCCAGTGGTAGATAATCCTGCGGGTGGGTCATTCATGGACCTTACTTTTATTGAGGCATGTGATATGCTTGATCGTATGACAAAGCAGAGCAGAGCTTGGCATACCAGGGATTCTGAGGTACCAAGCTCTACTGTATCTATTGGCATGACGACAGAACAAAGACGAAGAGAAGAGGAACATGACCAGGATATGGCTCAAATGAAAACATAGATGGACCTTCTTACTAAGCATTTATTATCAGCGAAGATAAAAGAGGTCAAGGCGGTTGTATCACAGGAAAGAGATGACTCCGATTCTGAGGAGAAAGCAAATTACTTAAACTATTAGGGGATTTCTGAGGCAATGTCCAAGGAAACCAAGGTCAGAACTATTATGAAAAATCCATATACAAGGACCAAGACAAAGGGAATTGGAAGAATAAGAATGATAGGAGCGGTTTGTATGTCCCTCCTAGAAATTGTGAAGCTACTGCAAGTAGCTCTGGGAAGATGTCCATGCAGGACATGATGGCTAAGCTGTTGAAAAGAGTGCAGGCAACCAACACGGGAGTAACTGAGGTAAAAAATAATTTATCCTCAAAAATCAATTGGTTGAATCGCATTCCACTTTAATAAAATAGCTGGAACAATAAATGAGTCAACTATCAGCGGTATTCAATCAAAGAAAAGCTAGCACTTTACCGAGTGACACTGTCCAAAATCTAAGGAATGATGGATCATGTTTGGCTATTACAACCAGGAGTGGTAAGGTGTTGAAAAATCCATCCAATGGAAAGCCTGTGGTTGATAATATAGAAGAGAATGTTATTGAAGCAGATTGTCATGATTCTGTAGAAGTTGAAAATCAGGATGAGATCGTTCATGATACTACACCTAGAAGTCAGCAGTCTGAAAAGCTTGATAATGGGAAACATAATAAAAATGAAGTGGTGGAGAAAACTCTTCCAAATCCACCACCTCCTTTTTCTCAAAGACTGAAAAAGAAGGCTGATGACACCAGGTTCAGAAAATTCATGACCATGCTGAAGCAGTTGACTATAAATATGCCTTTAGTGGAGGCACTGGAGCAAATTTTAGGGTACGCCAAATTAATGAAGGACCTTTTGACAAAGAAAAGGGCAGCGATCTATGAACTGGCAGATAATTTTCATCACTGCACTGTCATTGTGACGAGGTCTTTTGTACAGAAGAAGGCAGATCCGGGTGCTTTCACTATTCCTTGCACGGTTGGATCTTTAGACTTTGCTAAGGCTTTATGTGATCTAGGGGCTAGCATTAATTTGATGCCACTAGCCATTTATAGATAGTTGGGGTTGGGAGATCCTATACCAACCAACATGCGGCTTGTAATGGCAGATAGGTCGGTAAAATGACCTGTTGGTATCTTGTATGATGTATTAGTGAAGGTTTTTACCTTTATTTTTCCTGCAGACTTTGTTATTTTGGATTGCGAGGTGAATTTTGAGGTTCCCATAATCTTGGGTCGACCTTTCCTCCTAATAGAAAGTGTGCTTATTGATTTACGATTAAATGAGCTTCTATTTTAGATGAATTACGAAGTGGTGCATTTTGATGTATGCAAATCAATGAAGCAGCCCAAAGATATGAATGTGTTCTCTATAGCTGATGTTTATTATGAGGATGAGAAGGAATTATCTTTAGAGAAGCAGCTTACTATTGAGCCATTGGCTGCTGTGCTTTCGAACTTTGAGCTTGAGGATGTTGAAGAGTACGAAAAAGCTATCTATGATTTGACAGGAATAGGGTCGTATTCATATGCCCCCAAGAAGCTGGACCTTGACCTTAAGAATCGACCTTCACCACCGGCGAAGCCATCCATTGAAGAGCCACTGGTGCTAGAATTGAAAGAGCTGCCCAGTCATCTAAGGTATGCATTCTTGGGTAGTGGAAATACACTGCCGGTTATTGTTGCTGCTGATTGGTCTCTACCTTTTGAAGTTATGTGTGATGCAAGTGGTGTAGCTTTGGGTGTTGTACTTGGTCAAAAAAGAGAAAAGCTATTTCATCCAATCTACTACGCAAGTCAGGCCTTGAATGGAGCAAGAAGAACTATACCGTCACTGAATAAGAGCTTCTTGCGGTTGTATATGATTTTAAAAAGTTCCGTGCTTACTTGTTAGGAACCAAGGTAGTGGTTCATACAGATCATGCGGCTCTAAGATATCTAATGGCAAAGAAGGATTCCAAGCCAAGGCTAATTAGGTGGGTGCTACTGCTTCAAGAATTTGATTTCGAGGTAAAGGATAGAAAAGGTTGTGAAAACTAAGTAGCAGATCATCTATCTAGATTTGAGAGTGAGCACACAGTGCAGACCAACCTTGATATTGATGATGCACTCCCCGATGAAGAGTTTCTAGCAACTATGGTGGAAAACTTACCATGGTAAGCAGATTATGCCAACTACGTGGTGAGCGAAGTGATTCCTGAGCATCTCTCCTTTCATCAAAAGAAAAAGTTCATGCATGATGTAAAAAATTACTTCTGGTATGAGCCTTATCTTTTTCGACGATGTGCTGATGGTATTATTAGGCGCTGCATCCCAGATGTAGAGGTGCCTAGCATACTGGAAGCAAGCCATGCTTCCCAAGTTGGAGGTCACCATGCAGGTGATCGGATGGCCAAGAAAGTACTGCAAAGTGGCTACTATTGGCCTTCATTATTCAAGGATGCCTATGATTTTGTAAAAAGATAAGATCAATGTCAACGGCACGGTTCTATTTCAAAGCACCATGAGATGCCCATATCCAAAATGCTTGAAGTAGAGTTATTCGATGTCTGGGGTATTGATTTCATGGGCCTATTTATGAGCTCATTTGGGATGAAATATATCTTAGTTGCTGTGGATTATGTATCCAAATGGGTCAAAGCAGTCGCACTAGCTGATAATAAAGGTAAGAGTGTTGTGGCATTCTTAAAGAGAAATATCTTCTCTCATTTTGGGGTACCTCATACCATCATAATCGATGGAGGATCACATTTCTGCAACAAGCTATTCAGAGCCGTATTGGCAAAGTACAGGGTTAAGCAATATAACGTAGCTACACCATACCACCCACAAACTAGTGGGCAGGTGGAGGTTTCAAATTGGGAAATCAAGTTGATCCTTGCTAAGACTGTGAATGCCAGTAAGAAAGATTGGTCCAGAAAGCTGAACAATGCCTTATGGCCATATAGGAACGTGTTTAAGACACCAATTGGCATGTCACCATACCAAGTAGTTTATGGGAAGGCTTGTCACTTGTTAATTGAGCTAGAACATAAAGCAATGTGGGCACTGAAGTAGCTTAACCTGAACTGGGATAATGCTATAGATATGAGATTGGGACAGCTGAACGAAATGGATGAATTCCATCTAAATGCATATGAAAGAGCAGATCTTTACAAGGAAAGGATGAAAAAGTACCATGATCAGAGGATTATCCAACAAAACATTTAGAAAGGTGATTTGGTATTTCTTTTCAACTCCAGACTGAAGCTGTTTCCAGGTAAGTTGAAGTCTAAATGGTCTGGTCCATTCAAAATCAGCCAAGTTTACTCATCTGGAGTAGTGGAGTTAGAAAATGATGATGGTGGTGTCTTTAAGGTGAATGGCCAAAGAGTGAAGCTATATATCAGTCCAACCGACTCGATAAAATGTATAGCCACCATATATCTCGATGAAGTCTGAGTAATCGAGATAACTATGTCGTGCCGCGATAATAAATCAAGCGCTACATGGGAGGCAACCCATCATTTTACTAGGATTTTGTTTTTGGTAAATAAAAATTCAAAAGAAGAGTCGAGCCACGAACAAAACTAAGGCGCTTGGTGGGAGGCAACCCATCCTTCTAATCATTTTTGTTGTATTTGATAAAGTGTAGGTGCAAGAAGTACAAAGGAGGAGATTAGACCCAATTTTGATTTGGAAGTGAGTCATGTCAATAGTGGTAAGTCTAGGAATGATGGAACAATACAGGTAAGTGGAAGTGGTCAAATGTGTAAGG
>NW_025875791.1:0-1941 GCF_002878395.1 Capsicum annuum
TTATCAATGATAAACAAGTGAGTAGTTTAGCTTCTGCTTTTATGTACCTCCTCCTTTCATGTTCAATTGATGTTGAATTGGAGTTGTGAGATATTATAAAACTATGCTCAACTTTGTTGACTACTTGTAATATAAATACACACTTTAGTTAGACATGCTTTAGGTAGAGGGTCTATGGGAAGCAACCTCTCTATCTCTAAGTAGGGGTAATGTTTGTATATGGGATTACACTGGGTATATTGTTGTTGTAGTTTAGTAAGTCATGTTCTAAGCCGAGTGACTGTTGAAAGCAACCTCTCTATCTCTATCTCTTTCTCATCTGATACTGAATGTCATGATGAAGGTTTGGCTTGACTATCATACACTCGTATGTAGCCTTCTTGTGGTAGATTTTTAGCATATTGATTTGTGTGTATCATTTCTAGGTGAAAGGTTATATAAATGAAATGGCCATCTGCCTGGAAGATGATGATGAAAGAATTTCAAATCTTGCCAAACTTTTCTTTAATGAGTTGTCAAAGAAAGGTAGCATATCTACCAAACTTTTCTTTCATCAGTTGCAAATAAAGAAGTCAATCTATCTTATCTCTATCTAATCTTTCTACTGTTGAGCTTCTTTCATCTGGTGTTGCATGTTTTTGACTGTCCACACACATCAAATAATACTATTTTTTTCTCTTTGAACATAATATTTACAGGGAGCAATCCAATTTGTAACCTACTTCCAGATATTCTTGGCAAGTTATCTATCCAGAACTCGAAGGAAGAATCATTCTGCAACATCATGCAATTTTTAATTCCTTCAATTAAGAAGATGCCATGAATTTGACTTGCTTCTTTGGGCTCTACTGTAGAGAATTGATTGGAATGTTTGTATTTTTAGGAAAAGCAAATGGAAGCTCTTGTCGAGAAGCTTTGCAAAAGATTTTGTGGATTTACTGGTATGGAATTTGAAAATTGTTTTGATTTATTTCCTAGAAGAATTTGTGTAATATGATCAACTATTTAGAAGAAGCTAAGACAGAAAATATATTGGGTACTTTTAGTTTGCAACGATATCTGTTCCCTAAGTTTACACTATGCTAAGCTTAAGAAGTTATTCTGCCCTTGGGTTTGGTCTGTTTACATATACTTTCTTGAAACTAAATGTAAAAATATGTATGTCTCTTTATTTTTGCCCCTAAACTTGACATTGAGTTTTACCACAACTTTCTATGAGGTTTCATGGTTTTGTGGATAAATCACGATACCAGCTTGCTCCACTTGCTATTGCAAGCCAAGTCATGCAGTTTACTGTCAGATTTTATAGTTGTTTCTCTAGTTAATCCTGCGTGATCTACTTTTCAAAGATGTGGTGGTCGTCAACTTTGAGTTGTGGTTCTGCGCGTTTCAAAGTTTCTGATCTACTTATTTCAGATTGTTTTAGAAGTTGCCGGTCTTTCAGTAATATTTGGTACCACAGCTTTGTGGATGCTTCATCTGATATTTACTTTCATACTCATCTTTCTATGCTATTATGGAAGGCGTGTTTACAGTATTTCTAGGAGTACCTTTGCAAAAATTTAAAAGAAAAATTATAATTAGGAGACCTTTGAATGAATAGATTTTAGTGAGTTTCTGATTTGCTATTTGAATTATCACCAGAGAAACTTCTGCATGTTAACATGCTCTTTTATGCAGATATTCGGCTATATTAGTACATATCCTATTGCCTATCTCAGCTATCATACACTTATAAGAGCATGAGAAAGCTGATAGAGTTGTTTAAAACGTATGAACGTGCCTTATCTCAAGACGCAGTGATGGAGAATTTTCGAACTATTATCAACAAGGTAAAATTTGTTGTGGCATCACAAGGCCTTAGGCTTTGACTAGTTTTAGGAAGTTATTGGGAATTCATTTCACAGTGTTAAAGCTTTATTTGCCTGTTTGAATGTCTTC
>NW_025875792.1:0-1259 GCF_002878395.1 Capsicum annuum
AAGATACCGCATAGTGATTTATGAAAACGACAATAGTTTAGATAACAAATCTCTAACCCAAGTCCCACACTGAGTTCATGGAGAATCTAAATAGAATTACATGAATTCAACTATTGGGCATGCAAACCCAACGAAAGGAGATATAAGATAAAAATAACAAAAGATGAATGACAGCCTTCACGAACAATGCGAAGGTTCACCTTAGCGACAGAATCCACACGAAAAGAGAGTCAGCCACGAACCTTTCTCTCTGCAACCATATCTGTAGGTATGCAAGTAAGGAGTGAGCTATATAAATATAACCCAGTAAGATCCATGACCCGCTACTTTAACACCGCTGGAACAAGTGTTAGAAAATATAAGGCACAACAAAATACACAAATAATATGTACATAATATCTTTCATGAAGTAATATCAATAAGATTTCCAAAGTGGTTCAATAATGCCATCCTATATCTCAACTCAATCCACGTTGGTCGTGTTTAATATAAATTTAATATTTTTTAGTGATCTAGTGTCTGACACTGTCTTTCTGGATATGGGATTTTCTTCTATGTAAAATCTGAAACAAGCTGTTTCATATAGCCTGCTAATAATCATTTGATAATATGCAGGAAGCAGCTAAATTAGTTCAACCCTCATTTAGAGGAGAAGGTTTCTCTGCTATCCCAAATGTAAAGTGGGAAGATGTTGGAGGCCTTCATTCGTTAAGTCATGACTTTGATCGTTACATTGTCAGGCGTATAAAGAATCCTAAAGATTACATGGTTAGTAAGTCTCTTAAATTATATTGAATATTCCGATATAAATATCATATTTAAGACATCCTTATGTTACGTTTTTTCCTTTCAATTTATCTCATGTTGGGTACTTTTATTTATTTATTTTGTCCATCTTCCTTCTTTGGGCTTATTCCGTTCCAGAGGATCTTTAAATCATCAATGCTAAGGAAAAATTTTGTTTCCATTTTTATTGAACTTCTCTATGGCATGGAATACTAGAGTTGTACTATTACAAATCTTTTTTGAGTAGTGAAGAGGTTTCCATCATCTTCTCCACCCTCTTGGTATCTTAATGTGCTGGAAGACTCTGTTCTTTTTGCTGTGATCACTCGTACTTTCTCTTAATTATATAATTGTGTCCTTGGTCCTACCAATGCATCCAACTTTGTCACAACTGGAGTTGCAAGTGTCCGATGGGACTTATGTCCGTTGGGAACACTGCTACTAGGTTGGGAGGGTTAACTAAACCTTTAGCA
>NW_025875793.1:0-1247 GCF_002878395.1 Capsicum annuum
AAATCATGTCTACTCCTGTCACTTGGGTTTTTTTTTTAAGCATATATAAGGGGGGTAGAGGTGTTGAAGGCACTTCAAGGCGACTGTCGCTAGTTGGCATAGGCGCTCAGTGGCCACGTCAGCGTGCAGCGTGGGCGCATGGCAGCATACATGGCTAGTCCATGCAAGCCGTCCGTGCCCATGTAGCAACGTCGACCGCGCTTCATTGTGCGCTCGTGTCGGTTATCGGTGGCGTCATCCACGACGGGGCTGCTGGCGCTTGATTTTAGATGAGATGGTGCTTTTGTGCGTGCGGCGAGTCTTGGATGCTGCTCTCGGGGCATGCTCCAGGTGCTGCACGCATGCGGTCGAGCCCAATCCGCGGCGAGCGCCGGCGGTCGGCGTGGGCGGCGCCCGTGCATGAGCCTCGACGTGCCTTCATCTCCTCTGCTCCCCCCAAGGGTGGGCTATCGTGTCAAGCGGGACTTGCTTCTGCCTTGCAACGTCCGCATGGGCAGCAGCGCACGGCATCTATTGCTGGGCGTTGGGGCCGGTACTGGGCGTGCATCGATGGAGCATTTGGACGCACGGCGCGTGAGTTGTGTTCGGCACGTGCGTTTAGGTTGGATCCCTGCTCGAGCAGTGACGTCCTGACCCGCCTGCCATCTCAGTTGCGGGGCAAGCGCAATGCAGGCTTGCTAGAAGTCGATTTCCTGTGCTACATACCCAATGCCCAGGCATTATCAAGTTTTATCGATCGTCTTTCGCCCCTCGCATTTCGTGCACGGGGCGAATCGAAAGGCCGCCCTCGCGTCCCACGCCTCCCTCGCTTCGTCGTGCGATGTCGTGGTCCATGAGCGGCGGTCGGGATTCTCGGATGCGGTAGACGCAGCGGGCATGTGGCCTTCATCGACTCCTATCTACCCTGTACGATGCTCCTTGCAAATGACGGTCGCGCTCGCCTTGAATCCGTCTGCGCCCTCACGGCCAGGCCGGGCTCGTGCGACGCCGGCATCGATGAGGAATGCTACCTGGTTGATCCTGCCAGTAGTCATATGCTTGTCTCGAAGATTAAGCCATGCATGTGTAAGTATGAACAAATTCAGACTGTGAAACTGCGAATGGCTCATTAAATCAGTTGTAGTTTGTTTGATGGTATCTACTACTCGGATAACCGTAGTAATTCTAGAGCTAATACGTGCAACAAACCCCGACTTCTAGAAGGGATGCATTTATTAGATAAAAGGTCGACGCGGGCTCTGCCCGTT
>NW_025875794.1:0-1114 GCF_002878395.1 Capsicum annuum
GAATCCACGCACACTGAGCGTGTAAGAGTCTGAAGTGGTTCAGTTAAGCAAATCTATACCACAAAATACGGTAAAAAATAATCTATGGGGATAATAGGACTCCCACAAAGTTGAGGCGACTTACAACAAATTTCACTAAAGTTTAAGTATATTTCAGACCTGTTTCCCTTGAATTTATCCTGTTCCACTTGAATGTGTGACCTCCTGATTGCACGAAAGCAACTTGACAGTTCATTCTCTATATATAGTTGTGTTTTTTATTTTTTAGGGTAATATATGGCCAAAACAACTTGTTTATTTTGCTTAGGCATATGCTTGGTGAGGATTTGGGAGAATTGAACATAAAAGACTTGGAACAATTTGAACATCAATTGGATTCATCATTGAGGCAAATAAGGTCAACTAAGGTGTGTAATTTTGTATCTTATAAGATGTATTTTACAAATAATGTTTGTAGGTAACGTATTCAACATATAAACTTTATGAGTTTATATTTTAAGGTTGTTAATGTTGAACTCCCGTATTTTTAAAAATATTGGTCCAAATTAAACCTAGAATTTGTTATAACTTTAGTTAATTTTACACATAAATTTGTGTTTCGCTTATGGTTGTCAAGTGGGCCAGGCCAACCCGGCCCTACCCAGCACACTTAAATAAACCAGCCCGGTTTGACCCGTCCCGGGAAGCCCTAGGGCTTTAGGGTTTCGGGTCCCAGGCCGGTTATTTTTTTAATTTGGGCCCGGTTAACAAGGCCCGAACCAGCCCGATCCAGGCCCGCCGGTTAACCGGCCCGGCCTAGCCCGAAATATTTTTTTTTTATTTCTTAAATAATTTTATTTTTTGTATAAATTAGTATATAACTATACAAATATATATTGTAATGTATATATATTATAGTATATTTCATTTAAAGTATTACATATACATAGAATAGAGTGTATATATGTGAATAGATATTCTATTGACGTGTATAATTAACGTATACATGTGTATATGTTTTATAAATTAGTATATAACTATACAAATATATATTGTAATGTATATATATTATAGTATATTTCATTTAAAGTATTACATATACATAGAATAGAGTGTATATATGTGAATAGATCTT
>NW_025875795.1:0-2146 GCF_002878395.1 Capsicum annuum
TTTAGACCAAATCGGTGTGCTATAGTCCACGGTATCGGGGGTGGGCCCAAGGTCTAGGCAGTTTGTGGCCGAAAAATCAATCGGGGTGTGCGAGGGATGTTGGGGATCATCCCGGCATTATCCGTTTAATTACTCGTGGCCATTTGAGTGGACAAATGGGGGAAACAACGTGAACGGTGCATTTTCAGGTAAAATCATTGTGCTATAGCCCACAGTTTTGGGGGTGGGCCGGGGGTCTGGGGTGTTCTGAGCAAATAATCGATCGGGGTATGCCAGTAAGGATGGTGATCATCCCAGTGTGGTACGTTTAATTTTTCATGGCAATTTGGGTGAACAAACGTGCGAAAACCCGCGAATAGGGCATTTTTAGGCTAAATCAGTGTGCTATAGCCCACGGTTTTGAGGGCGGGCTCGGGGTTCAGAAGTGTTGCGGTCCAAAAATCGACCGGGGTATGCCAGGGAGGTTGGGATCATCCTAGTGTGGTCCGTTTAATTTTTCGTGGCCATTTAGGTGGACGAATGTGTAAAACGGCATGAACAGGGCAATTTTGGGCCAAATCGGTGTGCTATTACCCACGGTTTTGGGGGTAGGCTCGGGGTTCGGGCGTGGTGTGGGCCAAAAATCGGCCAGGCCGTGCCAGGGAGGTTAAGGATCATCCCAGTATGGTTTGTTTAATTTTTTGTGGCAATTTGGGTGGACAAACGGGCAAAATGCCGCGAATGGGGCATTTTCGGGCCAAATCGGTGTGCTATAACCAATGGTTTCGAGGGTGGACCCGGGGTCCAGGCGTGCTGTGGGATGAAAATCGGCTGGGATGTGCCAGGATGGTTGGGGATCATCCTAGTGTAGTCTATATAATATTTCGTGGCCATTTGGGTTGACAAGTGGGTGAAACGACATGAGCAGGGCATTTTCACGCCAAATCGGTATGCTATTACCCACGGTTTGTGCTGTGGCTTGGGGTTCGGGCGTGCTGTTGGTCAAAAATCAATCGAGGCATGCCAGGGAGATTGGGGATCATCCCAATGTGGTTCATTTTATTTTTCGTGGCCCTTTGGGTGGACAATCGGGCGAATTGGCGCAAAAAGATCATTTTTTGGCCAAATAAGTGTATTATAGCCCACGGTTTTGGGGGTGGGCCAGGGGTTCATCCGTGCTGTTGGTCAAAACTCGATTGGGGCGTGCCAAGGAGGTTGGGGATCCTCTAAGTGTGGTCCGCTTAATTTTTCATGGCCATTTGGGTAGAATAACGTGCGAAACGGCACAAACGAGGCATTTTAGGGCCAAATCGATGTGCTATATCCTACGGTTTTGAGGGTGGGCCCGGGGTTAGGGCATGCTGTGGGTCAAAAATCGACCGAGGCATGCTAGAGGGGTTGAGGATTATCCCAGTGTGGTCTGTTAAACTTTTTGTAGTCATTTGGGTTGATAAACAGGTGAAACAGTGCGAACGGGGCATTTTCGTGCCAAATTGGTGTGCTATAGACCACGGTTTTGGGAATTAGCATGGGGTTCGGGCGTGCTATGGTTCGAATATCAATTGGGGCATGCCAGGGAGGTTTTGGATCATCCAAATATGCTTCGTTTAACTTTTTGTGGCCATTTGGATGGACAAATGGGCGTAACAGCGTGAACAGGGAGTTTTTGGGCTAAATCGGTGTTTCATAGCCCATGGTTTTGGCGGTGGGCTTGGGTTTCGAGCATATTGTCTGCCAAATATTGACCAGGGTATGCTAGGGAGGTTATGGATCATCCCAATATGGTTCGTTTAACATTTTTTGCCTATTTGGGTCGATAAACGAGTGTAACGGCATGAACAGGGCATTTTTGGGCTAAATTGGTGTTTCATAGCCCACGATTTTGGCGGTGGGCCCGGGTTCCGAGCGTATTGTGTGCCAAAAAATGACCGGGGCATGCCAGGGAGGTTGGGGATCATCCCAGTGCGGTCTGTTTGATTTTTCATGGTCATTTGGGTGGCCAAACGGGGAAAACAGCGCGAACAGAGCATTTTTAGGACAAATCGGTGTGCTATAGCCCATGATTTTGGATGTGATCCCAGGTTTCGAGCGTGCTGTGGGCTGAAAATTGATCGGGGTATGCCAGGGAGGTTGGGGATCATCCTAGTGTG
This sequence comes from Capsicum annuum, assembly GCF_002878395.1. Classification (NCBI taxonomy): domain Eukaryota; kingdom Viridiplantae; phylum Streptophyta; class Magnoliopsida; order Solanales; family Solanaceae; genus Capsicum; species Capsicum annuum. The sequence continues at coordinate 2,130 of NW_025875795.1, forward strand.
GTCCGATTAATTTTTCA
>NW_025875796.1:0-1066 GCF_002878395.1 Capsicum annuum
CCTTCATGATGAAACAAGCCCATGAACTCTAGCTCTGATAAGTATCCACTAGATCCTTTAGAGATTAAATCTGCACATGTAAAGTAGTCGCCAAATCCAAATGAAATCAAATAATCTTTGTGAAATTCAAGCATTACAGCTTGATAATCCATGAACAAGGAAGAAGAAAGGACAGAGCGTAGTTGGGAATTTTATTCTTCATCGTTTGTACATTACAACATTGCAGCTATTTATATACTTGAGCTAAGATAGTGAGCTCATTTCCAGCTTAGTGACATCTCATCATAACTGACTAACCACTTGCCTAACAACCTCTAAAAACTTGTTATTGCTAACTGACTAACAATCGAGAAGCTTCCAGAACCTTCCATCCAATGGAACAGTTAGTGTTGTGTGGTTCTGTACAATGTGTATCATATCTTGAGATCATATTTTGAGCTTAAATCAATAGTTAAAACATGCCTCCTCAAGCTACAGGGTGCAATATATTCAACACACCACGCTTGCCTAATAAATGAGCATGTTGGGCTTGGATTAGTCCCTTGGTAAGAAGGTCAGCCACCTGGTCATGAGTGTGAACATATATAGCTTGTATCAGTCCACTTTTGATCTTTTCACTGATGAAATAGCGGTCAATCTCTATGTGTTTTGTTCTCCCATGAATCATAGGATTGTTGGCCAATTGAATTGTTGAATTGCTGTCACTAAAGACTGATATGGTCAAGGTAATGGGAACCTTGAGTTCCTGGAACAAACCAACCAACCAAGTTATCTCTGCAACTGCTAAAGCCATGCTTTTTTACTCAGCTTCAGCAGAGCTCTTGGATACACTGTGCTATTTCTTGGACTTCCAAGAAATTAAAGATTCATCAAAATGAACTGCATAGCCAGTTACTAGGAAAAACAGCCTAATCTAAGTCACACCAACAAGTTATAGTGGTAGAATGCTCATCCTTTACCCAGATTCCTTGACCAATAGAGCCTTTGAGGTACCTAACTACCCTGATAGCAGCCTCCCAGTGTGATCTCTTGGGATGTTGCATAAACTGGCTGAGAGTGTGGACTG
>NW_025875797.1:0-2101 GCF_002878395.1 Capsicum annuum
ACCCCCACCAAGTAATTCCCTACACTAGCGACCCAATCTGGCCCTACTCTTCTGCCGTAATTCAGATGTGAATGAATAAACAAGCAGAATATTTTTTATCCTCAAACGTTTTCTTCTTCTCTGTGCTCTGTAGAACAACAATTGGTATCAGAGCCAATTTCTTGAGGGATCTGTGAGAGAGAAGACCCTAAAAGTAACCCTGCGTAAAAGTCAATATTGTTATGGCTTTCAACAATTTTTCAATTCCTTCCTCCCAAAAATTTTTTCTGGTGAGAATTATCCAATTTCGGCTATCAAGATGAGAACATACTTGCAAGCATATGATCTTTGGCAAGTGGTAGAGGTTGGAGTAGAGGTAAATCCTTTGCCACATAATCCAACTATGACGCAAATTAAGAATCACAGAGAAAGGTTGCAAAAAACTTTAAAGCTCTCTCTTGCATACAATCAGCACTTTCGGAAGTAATTTTCGCTAAAGTTATGGCAAGTGAGACTGCAAAGGAAGCTTGGGACAAGTTGAAAGAAGAATTTCACGGAAGTGACAAGATTAGGCAAATAAAAGTGATAAATCTGAGAAGAGAGTTTGAAATTCTCAGAATGAAGGATTCAGAAACTATTAAAGAGTTCTCCAACAAGTTGATGAAGGTTGTTAACCAAATCAAACTTATGGGAGAAGAGCTTACAGATTCAAGAATCGTGGAAAAGGTTCTTGTGAGTTTGCCGGAAAGATTTGAAGCAAGGATCTCCTCACTCGAAGATTCGAAGGATGCTACAAGTATGCAATAGAGAGTATAAAGAAAAGAAGAAAGCAAGAATTAAGCTGAGCTGGCATTTGATTAGTTGAAACTGTTAAAATGATAGTTGTAGTTTAAAATTTTGTTATTACTGTAGCTGCATCCGAAAGTTAGTTAAGGCGGTTACAGCTATCCAATTAAGAGTTTTAGCTATATAAAACATTGTACTGATTGTTATATGGATTGAATAATAACATTTCTCTGTTCTTTCTCTCAAATTCTTTTCTCATCTTAGCTAAGTTCTCGGATTTTCCCTGATTAGCATATCAGTTTTTCAAAGATAATTCCTAAAATTGACCCACAATTGTCATTCGATTAGCAATTGCGCATCAATTGGTATCAAAGTTGTCCTGATCCTTGGCCATAGATGGTCAATCGGAGTAAGTCGAGTGAAGGTATGGAGGATAAGATCTCACAGATACAAGAACAACTTCAGAAACTAATGGAGGGAATGACCAGCATCATGGATAGGAATTCGCAGGTTGACAAGGAGATGGGGGAATTGAAGGAAAACTTGGCAAGACTAGCAGTTAATAACTGAGAAAAAGAAGGGGGAAGAGAAGAATCTTCTACTGGAAGAGCTTGCTCCATGGATTTGCATAATGATTACAGGTCAAGAGACAATCACAATCATGGTAACTTCTGTTGGATTTTCCCAAATTCTCTGGCTTAGAATTAAGAACTTGGCTATATAAGGTTGACTAGTTCTTCTCTATGGATGAAATTCCATTTGAGCAAAGGGTTAAGATAGCTTCTATCCATATGGAAGGAGAAGCTATAGCTTGGCACAGATCGTATGTGAGATCAAGGAACTCAACTGCAGAGTTGAGTTGGACTGAGTATGTGTTGGCCTTGAATGAAAGATTTGGGGAAGGGTTTGAGGATGCTATGGAAGCACTCAAGAAATTAACTCAAACAGGTAGTGTGCAGGAATATCAGGCTGAATTTGATAGGTTGTTGACATCTGTTAACCTATCAATTGAAAACCAAATTAGTTGTTACTTGGGAGGGTTGACTCCAGAGTTGAATAAGGTTGTAAGGCTGCAATCACCTAAGACATTGATGCAGGCCTATAAATTGACAAGATTGCAGGATGATGTTTTTAAAGCTCAAGCAGGGTTTGAGGAGTGGAGGAAGAGTGCAAGGACCCCTATTAACTACTCCCCTCATTTGCTAAACCACATGTGCCAAATTCTGCAGTTAAAAAGAGTAGTGATGTTCAACCAATTAGATATCCAAGGTCTAATGGAAATAATACTAGAAGGAGACTAACTTCTGCAGAAATGGATGAGAAGAGGGCAAAAGGG
>NW_025875798.1:0-1260 GCF_002878395.1 Capsicum annuum
GGAGGTGGGGGTAGTAGGGCATTGAGGTTGGAATAGGGATAAGTAATTTTGAGATTTGTATGAACATTTCAATTTGAGAGTGAAATTGAAAGAAAGTTTTGGAAAATATTTTTTTTATCTTTTGAAGGAAAGTCATTTTCCATAAATTTGAGAAAAATGAATAGAATTGAAAAATATTTTTCAAAATATTTAAATCAGCCAAACATGATTGAAAAGTATTTTCCAAAAAAATATTTTACTTCATACTAAATACACCCTAAGATTCAAAGCATTAAGAATACAATAGATTAAGGAAGTTCTAACATATTTGATCTCAAAAGGCCCCTTAGCCAAAGGTGGCAGCTCATACTCATGCTCATGAAAAAAAAAAAAATAGGAGCTTGTTCGATCTTGTAGTACTTAAATTTGTACAAAATTGAATACTTAAACATATACATCTTATATGTTGATTCATGTCATGAGATACACTAGAACGGATTTGAATTATATCATGTATGACACTTATTATGCCATGTTAAATAATGTGTGTCTACTTGTTCAACTTTATACAAGCTTAAACGCTTAATCACTTTTATACATCAAAAATCAAAGGCAGTAAATATCAATCAAAGCGAAATTAAATGGCACGTTTATCTATTATACCTTTAAATAAAACTGACAAGTATTTTACAGTTGTGGTTTTCACAACTAATACTTCTTATTCTTTTTTCTCATATGATATTCGATATTTGCTTTGAGATCAGATTGACACACACACAAAAAAAAGGGACAGATTAAAAATTTAAACTTTATGAGTTTAATAATTAATTCTTAAAATTGAACTCATTGTCTTTTTAAAATGATGGATTAGGATAAATCATTTGTTGCAATTTAACTAAATTTTTGTACAAAAAATCATGCTCCACATCAAAAATACGTGGTTCACATGAAGCCGCCATTGCAACTTTATATATTTTAACCTCTGATAGAATTGTTCAACTTCAGGGATAAAGTGCTCCCTATTAAAAGTAATTTTATCTCACGTATTAATTTAAAATCTCTCACTAAAAATGGAAGGATACTTACCGTAAAATTTTAAAACGTGTTTCCATAAAGTACTTTGTAATTATAGCAGTTTGTGTTTTAGTAAGATTTATGAACCTCTTTTTTTTAGTATTAGATAAGTAGTTTGTGTTTATTCAATCATGATTTACTGTACATCACAAATGTAGATAAATATTGCTTTTTTACTAGGTTCTACTTGGTTTTGGTATGAAATTT
>NW_025875799.1:0-2549 GCF_002878395.1 Capsicum annuum
CCACCCCCGAAACCGTGGGCTATAGCATACTAATTTTCCCAAAAACTCCCTGTTCGCGCCGTTTCACCCGTTTGTCCACCCAAATGGCCACAAAAATTTAAACTGACCATAATGGAACGATCCCCAACCTCCCTGGCATGCCCCGGTCGATTTTTCGTCCACAACACGCCGGGACCCCGGGCCCACCCTCAAAACCGTAGGCTATAGCTCATCGATTTGGCCCAAAAACGTCCGGTTCGCATCGTTTCGCCCGTTTGTCAACCCAAATGGCTACGAAAATATAAAAAGACCACACTGGGATGATCCCCAACCTCCCTGACACACCTCGGTTGATTTTTGGCCCACAGCACGCCGGGATCCCGGGCCCACCCCCGAAACCGTGGGCTATAGCACACCGATTTGATTCGACATTTCCTCGTTCGCACCGTTTCTCACGTTTGTCCACTCAAATGGCCATGAAAATTTAAACGGACCATGCTGGGACGATCCCCAACCTCCCTGACACTCCTCGATTGATTTTCAACCCATAGCATACCCGATCCCCGGGCCTACCCCCGAAACTGTGGGCTATAGTAGACTGATTTGGCCCAAAAATGCCCCGTTCGCGTCGTTTCGCCCGTTTGTCCACCCAAATGGCCACGAAAATTTAAATGGACCACACTGGGATGATTCCCAACCTCCCTAGCGCATGCCCTGGTTGATTTTTGACCCATAGCACGCTTGAAACCTGAACCCACCCCGAAACCATGGGCTATAGCATGGCGATTTTGCCCAAAAATGCCCCGTTCATGCTGTTTCACTCATTTGTCCACCCAAATGGCCACAAAAATTTAAACGGACCATACAAGGAGGAATCCAAACCTCTCTGGCATGCCCCGGTTGATTTTTGTCACACAGCACACTTGGACCTCGGGCCCATCCCCAAAACCGTGGGTTATAGCACACCAATTTAGCTCGAAAATGCCCCGCTCGCGCCGTTTTGCCCATTTGTCTACCCAAATGGCCACAAAATTTAAACGGACCATATTGGGACAATCCCCAACCTCCCTAGCTTTCCCCGATCAATTTTCGATCCCAGCACGCCTGGACCTCGGGCCCACCCTCGAAACCATGGGCTATAGCACATCGATTTGGCTAGAAAATGCCCCGTTCATGCCGTATCGCCCATTTGTCTACCCAAATGGCCATGAAAATTTAAACGGACCACATGGGATAATCCCCAACCACCCTAGCATGTCCTGGTTAATTTTTGGCCCACAGCACCCCCGGACCCCGAGCCCACCCCAAAAACCATAGGCTATAGCACACCGATTTAGCCCAAAAATACCTCATTCGCGCCGTTTCACCCATTTGTCCACCCAAATGGCTATAAAAATTTAAATGGACCACACTGGGATGAATCCAAACCTCCCTGGCATGCCCCGATCGATTTTCGGCCTACAGCATGCCTGGACCTTGGGCCCATCCCCAAATGACCACGAAAATTTAAACGGACCACACTAGAATAATCCCCATCTTCCCTGGCACGCCCTGGTTGATTTTTGGCCCACAACACATCCGAAGCCCTAGTCCAGCCTCTAAACCGTGGGCTATAGCTCATAGATTTGTCCCAAAAATGCTCCGTTCGCGCCGTTTCGATCGTTTGTCCACCCAAATGGCTACGAAAATTTAAACGGATCACATTGAAATGATCCCCTACCTCCTTGGCACGCCCCGATCGATTTTGGCTAGTCAAGAACTCCCACATTCAAAAATTGAAGGTGGCGGAACTGAGAATGTTGCGTTAGATGTGTAGACTTACTATAGGGGATAGAGTTACGAATGACATTATCGAAGAGAAGGTGAGAGTGACTTTGATAGAGGATAAAATGTAGGAAGTAAGGCTGAGATTGTTTGGGCATGTGATGAGGAGGGGCATGCCCCAATTCATACGTGTGAGAGACTAGCTTTGGATGGTTTCAGGAGGGCTAGAGGTAGGCCAAAGAAATACCGGAGGAAGGTGATGAGACATGACATGGAGTAGTTACCGTTTACTGAGGACATGACCTTAGATAGAAATGTGTGGAGGTCGTGGATAAGGGTTGAAGGCTAGTGTGTATGGGTGAGTTGTATCAAGTAGTTAGGAAAGCTTTTGTGTAGCCGGGTTAGGAATCCTACGACTATGTCCATAGGTAAAGGAGCTAGTTAGGTGAGTTTGAGTGTGGTGGGTGTCTTTGGTATATGAGTGTATGATACTATTGTGTGGATGTCTTAATTCTTATTTCCCTTATCTCTTATTTCTGTTATTTCTATTTTTATTATCTCTCATTTCTTATTTCTTTTATGTCATCAATCCTATTTCATATTTCATTGCGATCTTGTTTATTATTCTTTATCTTAAGCCGGGGGTCTATCGGAAACAACCACTTTACTTCTTCGGAGGTAACGGTATAAACTGCATATATTTTACCCTCCCCAGGCCCCACTTTATGGGCATACACTGGATTTGTTGTTGTTGTAGCTTCAACTGGCAGTAAAATTTTAAATTTATTTTAATTGATATTAATGTG
>NW_025875800.1:0-2146 GCF_002878395.1 Capsicum annuum
CCATTCGGTGCAGGAAGGAGAATATGTCCAGGCCTGCCCATGGCTGCTATAAAAGTTCCCTTAGTCCTTGCTTCCCTTGTTCATTTCTTTGATTGGGAACTTCCTCATGGAAAATGTCCCGCCGAGCTAGACATGACTGAGAAGTTTGGAGTAACACTGCAAAAGAAAGAACCACTGCTTCTGATTCCCAAGGCCAGAAAATGACCATCAGGATATTCTATCAGTATATCTTCTCTGTGTTATCTGTTGCATTGTGCACTAGATACAAGTATATTTTGTCCTGCTATATACAGACACAAGTTCTTTTGGTGTACAATAGAATAAATTCAAGTGAAATTATTCTATTTCAAAGATACAAATATATAAATGAAGGCAAAGAATTTGTGATTGACTTGAGAAATTCCCAGAAGAATCACTTCATTGAAAACAATACCTGACATCTTCTTGCTACAATTGAATGAGAAACAGCAACAACAACAAATCAATGCAACCAACAAAAAATACATCGACGAAATTGACTGAATAAGCTGAACTAAGAGCACAAATATGAAATCACAGGTAAGGTAAGAACGAACAAAGCGAAGCCTCAGGAGTCCTATTAAGATCATGTGGCCAAGTGCATTAATTTTCAAGTGGAAATGTTTCACTTGGGTCTACCCATCTTGCCCTTGATTACAGTGGAACAATATTCACAAGATGAGCGTAGTAGAGATGCGAATGCTAAGATGGATGTCCTAAAATAGTAGAGTAGCATTTTAGGCAGAGCAGTGTAAATAACATTAAGCATGTCAACTCATGACCATCCCAAAGCCTAGATAACAGTTGCCTTGTGTTGTACAAGAGTCTTTTGAACTTACTAAATTTTTTTCTTCTTAAAAAAGAAATGAAATAAAGATTGAAAGTCCACCTATATAAAAAGAAATTCTCCAAATGACTACTTAAATATCTTCCCCTATATCACCCTAATCTAGGATCAATCACAAGAATCCAAGTTAAGCCAAGAAATGCTTGCCCCACAACTAGTAGATATGTGACTTCAACCACAGGATAGATTATGAGGTTACTTCAATAAATCTAGTTGAAAATTCTACACAAAAATATATTTTGCAAGAAAAAAACACTTGTTCATTTGCATGTCATGGCTCAGCCATTTGAAATTCTTTGCCTGGTTCCACTTTTCCTCTTACCCTTAATCATTTTTATCTTCAGAGTTTTCAAATCATCCAAAATCACACAACTTCCGCCAGGACCAACACCATGGCCAGTCATAGGAAACATTTTTCATATGGGAAAAATGCCTCACATAACTCTGACAAATTTTGCAAAAGCATATGGCCCTATTATATCCCTCAAGTTTGGAACTAAATGGCTAGTTGTTGGATCATCACCTTCTGTTGCTATAGAAATCCTCAAAACCCATGATAGAATCCTGTCTGCTAGACATGTTCCAAATGCTGTTCCTTCGGAAGGATCAGACCTTGAGAAGACATCATTGGGCTGGAATTCTGGATGTAGTAGTAGATGGAGATACCTGAGGACTTTATGCAAAACTGAGCTTTTCTCTGGCAAAGTATTGGAGTCTCAAGCTTGTTAAAGGGAGAAAAAAGTGAAGGAATTGGTGGAATTCTTGAGGTCAAAAGAAGGTCAAGTGGTGAATATTGGAGAGCTAGTCTTTGCAACTGCGTTGAACATGCTGAGTAATGTTCTGATATCTAAGGACATGGCTAATTTTGATAATGAAACAGAAGATGGTGATATTAGAAATCTAGTAAGGGAAATAGTGGAAGCGGTCTCTGCTCCAAATATATCTGATTTTTATCAAATTTTAGGTAAATTAGATCTTCAAGGTCTGCGAAAAAAATATATAAATGTAGCGAAACAGTTTCGTTCCAAGTGGGAGCCTATCCTTGAAGAAAGAAGGAACAGTAGAGAAAATGGTTCTTCTAGCCAACAAGATTTTTTGGAAACTCTCCTTGATAATGATTTTACGAATGATTGTATCCACCAGCTATTTATGGTTTGTTCCCTCCCTTCTTTCAAAATTTGTTTTGTGAGATTCATTTTCCGGTATAAACCAAGTTAGTCTTTAGTAGTATCTGAAAAATGAAAATCAAAGTCATCATGTTAGTTTTTTTTCTTTTTTTTT
>NW_025875801.1:0-3439 GCF_002878395.1 Capsicum annuum
TGGAACTTGGAGTCAAATTTATTAAAATGGTTATGGTTTGGCATAATTGTTATAGCTTGAAGTCTATTGGTATGACGAGATCAATTCAAAAAATGCCTTAAATAAAGACTCCCTACTCTTATGGGGTTTTTAATTTGAATTTCCTACGAATATGACATGTTTTAAAAATCTTTTTGTAGTTTTCTTTTAAAACATGTATACAACACCTACTCTAAATGAAGAGTGGAGAAAATCTTTTTGGATTTTTCAAATAAGATCCCCGAACCTACAATAGGTTGCCTACGTATCTCACTTCCTAGAGAGGAGAATCAGGGGTGTGTAGTTCGTTCAGATTGGACAATTAAGGATTAAATGACAAACTAAACCCTGAATTGAGAGACACAACTAAAGACAGACGATCAAAATAAAATCTTTTTTGGGTTTTTAATTAGAAACTAACGCCAACAACTATGAAAGAAAAAAAATCTTTTTGATATCTTCGTTATATAAAAATGTACAAAGCTCCTATTGAAAGGAAAAAATATTTTTGGAGTTTTTGAATTGTGAATACTTACTAAAGAAATAAAAGGAAAATCTTTTTAAAGTTTTTGATTTTATGGGAAATGAGTGCAAAAAGTAAAAAAAATATTTTTTTTTGAATTGTGAAAAACAAAAGTCATAAAGAACCCTAAAAACTACCAAATCTCTTTTTTTCACTCTTTTTTTTTCTTCCTTTTTTTCAACAATTTTTTGCCTACACACTTTGCTTCTAACTCATGCTTTTGCCCAAATCAGTCTGTCAAATGACCTCGTTACCCTCAAAGATGCAACATTTAACACGTAGAGATGCTTTTGAGGTGAGTCTCCTACAAAGGGCAACATAGGTCCCACTAGATCTCAATATGATGCAAATAAACATGACATAAAGACTGACCTACGTTGGGGCTTACTAACAAGGCTGTTTGGGGGAGCTATTGTTGGTAGTGGCTGCTTTAGCTTTCCACCCACTCCATACCAGCCGACGGCTCCCCCTCCTAAGATAAAGGTGCTCAACTAGAGGTCGTGTACACAGCGTGCACTACGAACTTGTTGCCAAAAAAAAATGACTCGGGTTATGTACATGATGCCAGATATAAAGCGGTAACACATAAAATAAAAAATGTAAGCAAAGAGCATGTAGGCACTCAACAATGAAAAAATAATAACACAAAATAACACAAACAACGTCTATACACCCATAATGCCAAACTAAGCCGATACAACTCCAAAAATAAGTTCAAATTCTGAAATGATCCCCAGCAGAGTCGCCAGAGTTGTCACACCCGTTTTTTAAAACAAAAGATTAAATTTTAAGTTTGAAAGGGTTTTTATTATTAAAGTGACAAAAGGTAGATAATTTATTTCGAAAAGGATTATTTACATTCAAAACTCAGAGTCGGCACTTGGCATAAATCGGGTGTGCCAAGTCACCTTTGAAAATCCTTTTTCAAAACGGTTTGACTCTAAAACTGATCCGCGAACAGAGATTCTGGGTAAGAAATTCTGTTGACCGAGGGGAAGGTGTTAGGCACCCCTCGATCCTGTGGATTGACCACAGTCGCTAGGTGGAGCATATCGACTAATTTTTTACACTAAGGATGTATAAACCACACAAAGAACGCAAAAATAATCAATCAAGCAAATAACAAAACAACAATCCAAAATTTAATGTTCAATCCAATTATACAGTCCAAAAATAAAAAAATATAAAAAATACAAGTCCTATTTATAAGATAATCCTAGACTATGCTCTACCCGACGCCTCGGGCCTTCATCACAAACGTCCTCCGAGTACAAAATACTTCGGGCATTCCCCGGTGAATAAATACAAATACCTCGGGGTATTCCCCGGCCAAATGATACGTTTTGATCCAACAACCATAAAATCAAGCCATTCAACACATGTTTTAAACATTCAACATTCCACGAGATCTAAATTTGCCTACCCGAACCTACTAATTACCTATCCATTTCGATATGTCATAACTCTATCACGTCCCGACGACATTCAAGCTTATTTAAACGAGACAACAATAAACCAAAAGAAAATCTAAATTCACCTTTTTTATCAATTTTTTCAATTTTCACCCCCAATTTATTCTCAACCACATGATTAATTCTCAAACAGAGACATCATTTCACGAAACGATCCATACTCAAGGGGAACTAACCACGATTCAAAATAAGAAAATGTTCACCACCAACACAGATCAAGCAACATATAACACGCAATTTGATGCATACAAATACAATAAATAACAGAAAGAAGGCATAGAATTAGACCTTAATTCGAAGATTTTGGAATTTAGTATTAATTGGGTGAAGAGACAAAGCCCGCAATCGGACCTCGGATTGAACCTCAATCGACTAACCCGCCTTAACTCAAAATTTGTCCAACTCGGGACCGAGTAATGCAAGAAAACAGGGAGATCAAGCCCGATTCTGATGAACCCACCCAACCTCGAGCAAGATATCGTGAGAATAAAAGAAATCCGATCTGGATTCTAACAGATTTGTAATGACTTTGACATTTTTTGGCGACTGTGTCACCGGAACAGTAACTAGACGTGAACAAGCAACCCAATCGATGAACAGTAACCCGTCGTCGGAGCAAAATTTTGCCAGAAAGGTAAAAAAGATCGAATCTCAAACCATCTCCCTCTAGTTTTCAACTATCTTTCTCGATTTGAAACCCCTCTCTCTCTCTCGTATGGTGGAGTGTGCGGATATGGTGTATCTATGGATATGGTAATTGGGTATTGTTTTCTTTTGAGTTAAAAATGGTTAGTGGTGTAGTGTCAATGGTGGGTACCTTTCTTCTCTGTATGTGCCTATAAATTATTGTTGGTTCCCTTTTAGAAGAAGAAGATCGATCCTCCCTTTTTTAGTGATATCCTCTCTCGCAGATCTTTCTCACTCTTTCTCATATCTCTCTCCCTCTCTCTGTCCGTGTGTGTTGATGGTGAGAGCAATAAAAAAATGGAGGTTTGAATGGTCTTTGGTGAGTGAGGGTGTCTTGATGAAGAAGAAGGGAAGCTCCCTGTGTATGTCTATATTCGCTTTTCTGTTATCATTGAGGTGTGAGTATATACCCGTGAGGAAGAAAAAGGAAAGGATGGAGTGTATGTTGTTAATTGTTTCCCCTGGCTCCCCCAATTCTGTTATGTATCCAAAAAAACGTTTAAAGAGGTAGAGGTTGGGTAGGGTAGTGGTGATGTAGGGGTGAGGTGTCTTTTTTTGATTGGATGGGTAGTTAGAATAAAAGTGAAATTAGTTAGGGCTTATTATTTTTGTTATTTTATGAAGGGATAATCACGTGGATTAGAGTGTATGACAATGCAAGGTAAAAATGGATGAATTGGAATTCTAGAAGGGATAAAATTACGTGTCTACAAACTCTGGAATGTGATTAAGTAATGAG
>NW_025875802.1:0-1111 GCF_002878395.1 Capsicum annuum
TAGGGAGTGCATGTTTTACTCTCACTATTTTACATTTTCCTATTTTCACTCCACTATTTCACCTCCTCCAAATATAGTCATATCTTTTACCATTATTTTTTTAATCATTTTATTTTTTATTTTATTTTCTTTTCATTCTTTTATTTCCACTTTATTTTCTCTCTTCTATTTCTTTTTTCTTTTTTTTTTCTTTTTTCATTTTTGAAGATAATTATCTCCATGATCTTCAAGATTTTAAAATAAAATATCATTATTGTCTTTCACTCTCTTATATCTCTATTATGTAGTTTCATCCAGTTAAGTCTCTATATGCTATTCAGAGTTTGTTATGAATTATAACGGAAGGCAAACATTCTAAACACATGACAGTGATATTTACATAGTTAAGACTTAAGAACTATGTTATTAGTGAGCTCCAGAAACTCAGCTGTAATGCATTATCCAAATAAGTTACTGTTTCCTAGTCTATATCTATTAAAAGGGGAAGGATAGAACAATATCCCCACACAAGCATAGAATGAGGGGAAAAAACTTACTATGAAGCAACTTAACTTTCCCCGTTTGATCAATTTCAATAGGATACTTAAGAAGGTGGCCTCTCATTTCAGTGACTTCATCAGTCGTGTACTGTAGCCAGTTGTGTTCACCAAATACTCTCATCCATCTCACGCATTCAAGACTCTCCGGAAGCTAAAAAACTTGATCTATAGTTGTCGTGTGCTCTGCCCACAGTGATATTCTATATCCGTATATCTGCAGTCGAAATGTGATAGCAACTTAGTCACACATCTTTACTACTTGAAAAGAAATGCATTGTAAGAATGGTCTGAATATCCGTTTATTGCATCAATCCGAAGCAGATATTGTTGGACATCTAACTTTCAAGATAAACTTTGAGATATTCACTCAGTAAAAAGGAACAAAACAATTTGGAAATCATCATTCTTTAGTATAGTGAAAAAGAACCATTAACACCAAGACAATTGTTTTTCATCTCCAACTATTCGAATTTCCAGATTACTGATGCAAAAACACCACTTACTACATTTACACGTCTACAAGTAATCATCAGTGAACTGGTGGAACTCTACTAAACAAACTCTCTACATAA
>NW_025875803.1:0-2214 GCF_002878395.1 Capsicum annuum
GGAAGAAGAAGTCAATTAGAATCCCGATACTTTAAATCGAAAACCACTAACTAACACCATGCATCAAAATTTCTATTATTGAACTATTGATCATAACATTTCCAAGACATAATCTAAAAATACAGAGAGAGAAATATCAATCAAGAGAACTCTCACTTTGGAAGGGTATTTTCCTGCATAAAGGTGTATCACCTTAATAAGTAAAAGTATACATTAACATTATCCCTTGAGGATGGGTCCGAGTTAATCACCTTCCAAGCTCACAACTGCTTGGAATTCCTTCTCTGCCTCCACATACCTAGCTCCAACCACGATGAAGCGCACCACGGTGCCTTTCTCTATTATTGGCATCTTCTCATTCATAAATAAAGGATTTTCTTCAGGCACATACTTATAATCCACCATCTTTTGATGAGAGAGGAATATCTTGTCGGTTGGGCCACACCTCAAAAAGATACCTTGCTTCAAGATCTTGTGAACAACCCCTTCCAAGGTCTCTCCGCGGAGTATCTTGAAGGTTACACAGCTGAATTCTACAGAGAAAAGCACAGCACCAGTGTTTTTTCGAACTATCCCCTCCCCAATCTTCTCCAATGTAGTTACATACATAAAGTACTCAAGATCTTTTGACGCCTTCTTGAAAGTAAAGTCTTGCAAGAGGCGAATAACAATTGCCTTCTTAAGCAGTAAACCTTCAATCTCTAGTTTCTCAGCAGGGATAGGGATAATCACATTCCATGACAACTGATGTGTTGAATACATTTTAAATGACCTGCCACAGCCTACTGTCATTTGATTTTGTGACAGGTCATTTAAAATGTATTCAACACATTAGTTGTCATGGAATGTGGGATTGATTATCCCTGCTGAGAAACTTGAGGTTGAAGGTTTACTGCTCAGAAGGCAATTGTTATTCGCCTCTTGCAAGTCTTTGCTTTCAAGAAGGCATCCAAAGATCTTGGTTACTTTATGTATGTAGCTACATTGGAGAAGATTGGGGAGGGTATAGTTCGAAAACACACTGGTGATGTGCTTTTACCTGTAGAATTCAGTTGTGTAACCTCCAAGATACTCCGTGGAGAGACATTGGAAGGGGTTGTTCACACGATCTTGAAGCAAGGTGTATTTTTGAGGTGTGGCCCCACCGACAAGGTATTCCTCTCTCATCGGAAGATGGTGGATTATAATTATGTGCCTGGAGAAAATCCTATCTTTATGAATGAGAAGATGTCAATAATTGAGAAAGGCACCATATGGTGCGCTTCATCATGGTTGGAGCAAGGTATGTGGATGCATTGAAGGAATTCCAAGCAGTTGTGAGCTTGGAAGGTGATCACCTCGGATCCATCTCATAAAGTTCTATTTAGGT
Source organism: Capsicum annuum (assembly GCF_002878395.1). Classification (NCBI taxonomy): domain Eukaryota; kingdom Viridiplantae; phylum Streptophyta; class Magnoliopsida; order Solanales; family Solanaceae; genus Capsicum; species Capsicum annuum. The sequence continues at coordinate 1,370 of NW_025875803.1, forward strand.
TATTCACCCTCAAGTGATTATGTTAATGTTTTAAGGTGCAACATGTCTTCGCAGATACTTTCACTTATTAAGGTGATAACCCTTTATGCAGAATACCCTTCCAAAGTGAAGAGTTCTCTTGACCGATATTTCTCTCTCTGTATTTTTAGATTATGTATTAGAAATGTTATGATCAGTAGCTCAATGTTAATATCTTAAATTTATTATATAAGAATGATTAAAAGCTGAACTAAATTGACTGAAAAGGACTCAAAATAAAATTTTCTTTTTTTGACTAAATAGTTTCACTTTGAGTAACCAAACTGAACAAAAAAAATAAATAATAATTTCTTCTCAATTGAACTTTCCTATACATAGTTGGGTATTTCCAGAAAAGTATTTTCAAGAGATCAGAAGAATAACAAGGAAACTGAGGAAGAAGAAAGGGAAAAAAAAAATAATGGTTATTTTTTTCCTTTGACCTTTTCAGTTTTCCTTTTATCTTCTCTCCTTTTTTCCAAAAAAATAATAATGGAATCAGACGGTGGTGGCGATGGTGGAGTAGTTCCTATACCTTCCCACGCCGGTTTATGTCCGCCTCATGATGATGATCATCCTGATTTTTCACCGGTTGGATCGCCGGAGTCTCAGCCGTCTGATCAACTCACCGCTACTGTACTCACCGATGATCTTCGTAATAAGATCGTGAAGCAGGTTCCTTTTTTTGTTTTTTGTCGTGTGGGTTTTGTTTGATTGTGTTTTTAGTTAATGGGGTTTTTTGTTCTTGGTGATTTATTGAGTTTTAGGGTTTAAGCTAAAGAGTTCAAGGTTTTTGAGTGAAGTTTAGTTAGTGGTGTGCAATTGGA